>NC_053500.1:8649593-8769593 GCF_905171775.1 Rana temporaria | reverse complement strand
TCTATGGCTCCCAGTTACTGTATATGGACGCTATGGCTCCCAGTTATTGTATGTGGACTCTATGGCTCCAAGTTATTGTATGTGGACTCTATGGCTCCAAGTTATTGTATATGGACTCTATGGCTCCCAGTTATTGTATGTGGACTCTATGGCTCTCAGTTATTGTATATTGACTGTGTGGCTCCCAGTTATTGTATATGGATTCTATGGCTCTCAGTTATTGTATATTGACTGTGTGGCTCCCAGTTATTGTATATGGACTCTATAGCTCCCAGTTATTGTATATAGACTCTATGGCTCCCAGTTACTGTATATAGACTCTTTGGCTCCCATTTACTGTATATGGACTCTATGGCTCCCAGTTACTGTATATGGACTCTATGGCTTCCAGTTACTGTATATGGACGCTATGGATCCCAGTTACTGTATATGGACTCTATGGCTCCCAGTTATTGTATGTGGACTCTATGGCTCCCAGTTACTGTATATGGACTCTATGGCTCCCAGTTATTGTATGTGGACTCTATAGCTCCCAGTTATTGTATATGGACTCTATGGCTCCCAGTTATTGTATATGGACTCCATAGCTCCCAGTTATTGTATATGGACTCTATGGCTCCCAGTTATTGTATATGGACTCTATAGCTCCCAGTTATTGTATATGGACTCTATAGCTCCCAGTTATTGTATATGGACTCTATGGCTTCCAGTTTTTGTATATAGACTCTATGGCTCCCAGTTATTGTGTATAGACTCTATGGCTCCCAGGTACTGTATATGGACTCTTTGGCTCCCATTTACTGTATATGGACTCTATGGCTCCCAGTTACTGTATATGGACTCTATAGCTCCCAGTTATTGTATATGGACTCTATGGCTCCCAGTTATTGTATATGGACTCTATAGCTCCCAGTTATTGTATATGGACTCTATGGCTTCCAGTTTTTGTATATAGACTCTATGGCTCCCAGTTATTGTGTATAGACTCTATGGCTCCCAGGTACTGTATATGGACTCTATGGCTCCCAGTTATTGTATATGGATTCCATGGCTCTCAGTTATTGAATGTGGGCCCTAAAGCTCTCCATTATTGTATATGGACTCTATAGCTCCCAGTTATTGTATATTGACTGTGTGGCCCCCAGTTATTGTATATGGATTCTATGGCTCTCAGTTATTTGAATGCGGGCCCTAAAGCTCTCCATTATTGTACATATGGCTTCTAGTTACCCCCACCCCCTCTGCAGTACAGTGGCCTGACATCAAAGTATTGAGATTTGCTTTTCTTTTTGTGTAGAGCAGAAGAATACATTTGATGTCATTGAAGTTTACAACATGCTGGATCTTGTAGTTCTTTTCCATCCTGGCACATTATAGTCTGAGAATAGTATTGTGTGTATGTTGATTAGGAGGTAGGCAGAGCCTTGTCATCTTTACTCCCCCCCTCCCCCCACCACCTATCTCCTCAGTGTTTTTAGCCACTCGGGGATCGACATCAATTTTGCCGCAGGCTCTTCTCCGGCTCTGTACTAAAAACATGACGCAGCTCTTCCTTAAATCTTCTTTCTGGAGGCGACGGTAATGTTTTTGGATTTCTTAATTCCCAAATGTACTCTATAATAATGATGCCGCAACATCTCCGCCCAGCGGCAGACCGCGTTGGCGTTTTATGTCGCACACAACGAAGACTGACCTTTTAGACCTTTAAAGTAGATGTAAACCTGACCACTAAGTCGTCATAATAACTTTAGCATGGTGATGGCATTTCCAGTGTTTTTAAACCTGCAGTTTTCCTTTAAAAAAGCTCCTGGCGATCCCGCCATGAAGGTCCTTTGTTCAGGTACTTCCTGTTATAGGGAGACAACACCAGTCCCAGTCTCCGAATTGACCCCCTGTGTTGTCACCTTGTCACATGGACTTCAGATGGAATGGTGCAAGCAGATCCAGGCATGGTCCACTGTTGGCACTATCACCAAACCCGTTTGGAGAAATGCCACGCAGCCTGTCATGGGGGTAACCACTGTACGGTGTATTTAGAGGGGTATGTTTCGTATCATTGAACATTGGGGGGGGTCGTCAGTTTGTAGCTTTTATTTTCAAAACTCAACTGCGCAAATAAAGCTAGAAGCTGGTGGCGACAACAAACCCCAAGCGAATGGGAAAAATTGCATCCTGGCCTTTTGTCAGCCCATTTACTGTTGGCACCAGGCACAGGGTTTGTATACTGGGCTCTGCTCGCCCATCTGCAGGCCAGGGAACGGCATAGCGAGTGCAGAGGGAGGAGAGCTCCGTCCCTTCCTGTTGCTAAACCCGGAAGTGACATATAATGAGTGACAGTTTCCGATGTGCATTGCTCAGTGGAGCACAGGAGAGACATTGGGGGGTCTTTTAGACCCGGGATGTCTCATTTAAAAAGAACCGGTCATCAAAAAAATGATCACTTAAGGGACTTTTTGTCCCCCAGGTGATGAAGAAGAAAAGTAAGTGGTTGTAAACCGTGGCTGGAAATTAAAAAAAAAAAAACACCTGTAAGGCAATTGTATAATTTGCTAGTATGTATCGCGTACTAGCACATTAGGGAATACTCCCCTTTGCGAGCGCTTCGGGTGTGTGATTGTCTCCACTCATTTATCCCAAAGGTGTTCTATCGGGTTGGGGTCAGGACTCTGTGCAGGCCGGTCACGTTCCCCCACCCCAAACTCGCTCATCCATGTCTTTATGGACCTTGCTTTGTGCACTGGTCAGGGCCGGCCAATGGTACCATTGTACCAGGCAACACTTTCAGGGGGGCAGCAAAATGCCGCCCGCACGCCACCCCATTCCGCCAGCTCCGCTCCACTGTGGGGTTAATTGCATGAATAGAGCCATAACAGGTCCTTTTTATACTCCTATACATGTATAGAGCCATGATAGGTCTACTTTAGTTATCATGATATAAAATAATGGATGTGGGGGCATTTTGTTGGGCGTAATTTTTTTTGGGGGGGGGGGGGCAGCATTTCATTCTTGGTACCAGGCAGCACAATGTCTTGGGCCTTCACTGGCACAAATCATTTGGTGGCGTGGGGGTTGTTTTTCAGGGGTTGGACTTGGCCCCTTAGTTCCAGTGAAGAGAACTCTTAAGGCCTCAGCATACCAAGACATTTTGGACAATTTCATGCTCCCAACTTTGTGGGAAGAGTTTGGGGAAGGCCCCTTCCTGTTCCAACATGACTGCCCACCAGTACACAAAGCAAGGTCCATAAAGACATGGATGAGTGAGTTTGGGGTGGAGGAACTTGACTGGCCTACACAGAGTCCTGACCTCAACCCCATCCTTTGGGATGAATTAGAGCGGAGACTGCGAGCCAGGCCTTCTCGTCCAACATCAGTGCCTGACCTCACAAATGCACTTCTGGAAGAATAGTCAAACATTCCCATAGACACCCTCCTAAACCTTGTGGACGGCCTTCCCAGAAGAGGTGAAGCTGTTATAGCTGCAAAGGGCGGGGCCAACTCAATATTGAACCCTACGGACTAAGACTGGGATGCCGTTAAAGTTCATGTGCGTGTAAAGAAAGGTGTCCCAATACTTTTGGTAATATAGTGTGTCTTTCTGTCTGTCCAGTCCTGAGATGTACCCAGCCTTCCAGGCGTTAGTAGACCAAGACCTAGAATCGCAAGATTCTGATAGGTACAGATCAGTACCGGGACAGGCAAGGATGAGGAACTACACCCCCCCTCCCACTCTTCGTGCATGCCATAGAACGGGGTGTACCACCCTGCACCAATTCTACCCCCTTGCTCTGGCTGGCATGGAGTGTACATTGCACATGGGTGGCCATTCACTTGCTTTTCTAGCAGTTGTAAATGTTCGTTGTGGGCAGAGAATGGGCACATTAAAGCACAGTGTGACAGCGGTAGCTATTTGAGCAGCCCAGTGGTTGGTAGCCACTGATCAGGAGCTTGTGTGTGTTGAGGGTCTCTCCACCCCCAACCACTGCACCCGGGGCAGATGTCCCTCCTGCCCACCCCTTGTCCCAGCTCTGGGATAGATCCATGATGAACATGGGCCATTGAGGCAACGCAGTGTACCCTCCCCCGACTCGTTGTACACTGATTGAAAATGTCTCCTTTTTATACAATATCCGAGACATGAATTTTGAGGGGCGCCCGTATCCCGTCTCTGTTTGTTGTAGTTTGGGAAGTAGAGCAAGTTCCATTTGTTTGCTTTAATTACAGCTAATAAATCTGTTGTTGTAATCAGCAGTTAAATCGCGTCGAGAGGCAGAGATGGCGCTCAGAAATGAAGGGCCGCCGCACATCACAGCTGTCCCGACAGATGGGGAAGTGGGTGTTCGCCGTTCTCGAGTGGCGTTCTCGATGGGTGATTATAGACATATGATATACGTAGTGCCTACTACTTCCGTACTCCCTTCTCTCTGATAGAGACCCGCCATTGTCCCTTCCCCCACATTGAACAGATCACTTATCAACGTCACACTGTGCGTCAGAAAACTCTTAGGTACTAAACGGTAACTCCACTTACGTTGGGGGAAAAAAAAGTGGAGGTGCACTTTAACCACTTCACGACCGCAATACGTTTCTATACTTTGCTCCAAGACTCTGGAAAGCTTTCCAAAGGTGCCCCACCCCTACCGCCGCTGTTTTTCGGGCTTACTGTTTCCACCACTTCGCCCGAGAAACTATCAGATGGAGTGCTTCCATAGGCAACCAAAGAGTAGATACTCTTTGATCTCCTCTATGGCCTTGAAGGACCAACATCACTTCTGGTTCAGGCTGCTCCCGTAGGCAATCAAAGATTAGATACTCTTTGATCTCCTCTATGGCCTTGGAGGACCCACTTCACTTCCAGTCCAGGCTGCTCCCACAGGCTTTGAAAGAATAGATACTCTTTGATCTCCTCTATGGCCTTGGAGGACCAATGTCACTTCCGGTTCAGGCTGCTCCCATAGGCAATCAAAGATTAGATAGTCTTTGATCTCCTCTATGGCCTTGGAGGACCAACTTCACTTCCAGTCCAGGCTGCTCCCACAGGCTTTGAAAGAATAGATACTCTTTGATCTCCTCTATGGCCTTGGAGGACCCACTTTACTTCCAGTCCAGGCTGCTCCTATAGGCTTTGAAAGAATAGATTCTCTTTGATCTCCTCTATGCCCTTGGAGGACCAACGTCACTTCTGGTCCAGGCTGCTCCCATAGGCGATCAAAAAATAGATACTCTTTGATCTCCTCTATGTTATTTCTCCCCTCCAGCGTATCTGAGCGTCGCGCTTCAGGCGTTTTGTCGCTCAGGTGTGAATGGAGCCTTACCGCGTTTTACCGCGTTTTTAATTAATTTCAATGGAGAGGGGCATGGGGGGCGTTTTAATAACGCTATTTTTACCGCAAAAAAACGCGGGGAAAACGCACCCGTGTGAAAGGGCCCTAACCGCCGATCGCGGGTGCCTGGCGGACATCGCAGCTGCCAGGCACGCTCATCGGCATCTCAGTGATGAGGCGGGCATGCGCGCGCCCCCCCAGTGGCTGGAGGCCGTATATAGACAGCCTCCCGGAAATTAAGATCCACACTGCGGCCATATAAAGTCGTACGGCCGTCAGGAAGTGGTTAAAGTGTAGATTTTACCCTAAAAAAAATGTGCCCTTAAACTACCAAGGGAGCGCACTTGCCATCGTTCCTTGGTGGCCTGGCATGCACAGATGGCATTGGAGGAATCGGGGACTTGTCCGGGGTCTGGTCCTCCTGGTAGGAGGTAATGGCGGTTGAGAAGGGATTGTGAACGGCTGATAAATCCGCTCTCCCCGTCTCTGCAGAGGCTGCGGGATCGTTAGTGTCCTTCCATCAGTTCTTCATTAGTTCTTAGATAGCGTTTTAATGACAAGTCGGGAGCCCCAGCAATCCCGGCCCTGCACTATTTATGATCCCAACAGTGCTAATGTGCCCTTAATGAGAAATTCTTGTCTCGGGTATAAATCCTGCAGCCGGCATTCAATTTATTGACAGATGTTTGCTTGGGCCTCTTTAAAATTACTCCATAAATCTTCCGGGATAAAAAACCTCAAGTTTGGTTATATTAAGACAGCGCTTTGTTGACACTTTGGTCTTTAACCGTTTCAAGACTTCCTGCCTCGCGGTTCCCCTTTTCTCGGAGGCCCTTTTCCAGGGAACCGCCGTCACTGCGCCTCCGTACCATCGGCCGCGGGGAGACCAGAGTCTGACCGCCCTTCACTAGACACATTGGCCCGGATTCACAAAGTACTTACGCCGGCGTATCTCGAGATACGCCGCGTAAGTGTAAATATGCGCCGTTGTATCTGTGCGCCGGGCCCACAGAACTAGATACGCCTAAAAACAGGCTTCAGTCCACCAACGTAACTTTCCTACGCCGGCGCATAGTTACGCTGGACGCATCTGGCGCTCCCATTGATTTCCTATTCAAATATGGAAATGAGGGAGATACGTCGAGTCACAAACGTACTTGCGCCCGGCGCATAATATACGCGGTTTGCGTAAGTCGTACGTCCGGCGTAAAGTTATTCCCCATATAGGTGGCGCAACTCATGCAAAGGTATGGAGCTGGGAACTCAAGCCATCGTATGTTACGTCGTTTGCGTTGTACTTGAATAGGGCTGGGCGTAGGTTACGTTCACGCCGTAGGCACTGATCCGTCGTATCTTAGGCTGCATTCACACCTAGGCGTACAAAATCGCGGCGTTTTGTCCCGCGAATTGTGGCGACAAATTGCGGTGTTTTGTACCGCGATTTGCGGCGACAAAACGCTGCGATTGTGAATGCAGCCTCACCTCACCCCCTCTATGGAGATGGTTCACATCTCCTATGCCGAACGCTGAAAGCCGCCTGAAAAAAGGTCCGGGACTTTTTTCAGGCGTACGGCGTTCGGCGTGGAGATGTGAACCATCTCCATAGAGGGCAATGTGTTTTCATCCCTCCAGCGTCTCGGGGCTGCTGCGGCGTCACACTACAGGCGACAAAACGCCTAGGTGTGAATGGGGGCTTAGGGAGTAGTTCCGACGTGATTCTGAGCATGCGCACTGGGATGCGTCCACGGGGCGGCGCATGCGCCGTTCGTTTTAAGTACTTGTATGGCGCTCGGCCCATCATTTGCATGGGGTCGCGCCTCATTAGCATGGCTCACGCCCACTTCCACCTACGACGGCTTGCGCCGAGGAAACCCAGCGCAGTTTGGGAGGCAAGTGCTTTGTGAATTCGGTGCTTGCCTCTCTGCGCTGCGTCGGCGTAGCGTATATTAGATACGCTACGCCGGCATAAATATGCGCCGATGTATGTGAATCCGAGCCAAAGCTATCCACTGACATCTCATAGGAGCTTTAACATCTTCATGGCATTTCAAAAGCCACTTCCTGTTATAGGGTGACAACGTTGTGCCTGTGTCCCAGCTGTACTCCTGCGTTGTCACACGGGCTTCCAATGGTACTGGTCTTTGGTGAATAATGTACAGAGGTAATACGTCATATTGTCAAAAGTATTGGGACGCCCGCCCTTACACGCGCATGAACTTTAATGCAGGGTTTGACAAATTTGCTTGGAATCTAGGAGCCAGCTAAAAAAAGTTAGGAGCCAGAAAACGCACCCCGTCCAGACGAGCTTGCGCGCAGAAGCGAACACATACGTGGGAAGCGCCCGCATATGTAAACGGTGTTCAAACCACACATGTGAGGTATTGCCGCGATCGGTAGAGCGAGAGCAATAATTCTAGCCCTAGACCTCCTCTAACTCAAATCATGTAGATTTTTTTAAACGTCGCCTATGAAGATTTTAAAGGGTAAAAGTTTGTCGGCATTCCACGAGCGGACGCAATTTTGAAGCGTGACATGTTGGGGATGCTGGGACTTGTAGTTCCTCTGCACTAGGAGATCCAGTATCTCTGTACTAGTATGGAGAACAGACACTGATAGTATAGAATGTTTGGGGATGCTGGGACTTGTAGTTCCTCTGCACTAGGAGATCCAGTATCCCTGTACTAGTATGGAGAACAGACACTGATAGTATAGAATGTTTGGGGTGCTGGGACTTGTAGTTCCTCTGCACTAGGAGATCCAGTATCCCTGTACTAGTATGGAGAACAGACACTGATAGTATAGAATGTTTGGGGTGCTGGGACTTGTAGTTCCTCAGCAGTAGGGGGTGCTGTATCCCTGTACTAGTATGGAGAACAGACACTGATAGTATAGAATGTTTGGGGTGCTGGGACTTGTAGTTCCTCAGCAGTAGGGGGATGCTGTATCCCTGTTCTAGTATGGAGTGCAGACACTGATAGTATAGAATGTTTGGGGTGCTGGGACTTGTAGTTCCTCAGCAGTAGGGGGTGCTGTATCCCTGTACTAGTATGGAGAACAGACACTGATAGTATAGAATGTTTGGGGTGCTGGGACTTGTAGTTCCTCTGCACTAGGAGATCCAGTATCCCTGTACTAGTATGGAGAACAGACACTGATAGTATAGAATGTTTGGGGTGCTGGGACTTGTAGTTCCTCTGCACTAGGAGATCCAGTATCCCTGTACTAGTATGGAGAACAGACACTGATAGTATAGAATGTTTGGGGTGCTGGGACTTGTAGTTCCTCAGCAGTAGGGGGTGCTGTATCCCTGTACTAGTATGGAGTGCAGACACTGATAGTATAGAATGTTTGGGGTGCTGGGACTTGTAGTTCCTCAGCAGTAGGGGATGCTGTATCCATGTACTAGTATGGAGAACAGACACTGATAGTATAGAATGTTTGGGGTGCTGGGACTTAGTTAGGAGTTAGGAGCCAGAAAACGCACCCCGTCCAGACGAGCTTGCGCGCAGAAGCGAACACATACGTGGGAAGCGCCCGCATATGTAAACGGTGTTCAAACCACACATGTGAGGTATTGCCGCGATCGGTAGAGCGAGAGCAATAATTCTAGCCCTAGACATCCTCTGTAACTCAAATCATGTAGATTTTTTTAAACGTCGCCTATGAAGATTTTAAAGGGTAAAAGTTTGTCGGCATTCCACGAGCGGACGTAATTTTGAAGCGTGACATGTTGGGGATGCTGGGACTTGTAGTTCCTCTGCACTAGGAGATCCAGTATCTCTGTACTAGTATGGAGAACAGACACTGATAGTATACAATGTTTGGGATGCTGGGACTTGTAGTTCCTCAGCAGTAGGGGGATGCTGTATCCCTGTTCTAGTATGGAGTGCAGACACTGATAGTATAGAATGTTTGGGGTGCTGGGACTTGTAGTTCCTCAGCAGTAGGAGATCCAGTATCTCTGTACTAGTATGGAGAACAGACACTGATAGTATACAATGTTTGGGATGCTGGGACTTGTAGTTCCTCAGCAGTAGGGGGATGCTGTATCCCTGTTCTAGTATGGAGTGCAGACACCAATAGTATAGAATGTTTGGGGTGCTGGGACTTGTAGTTCCTCAGCAGTAGGGGGATGCTGTATCCCTGTACTAGTATGGAGTGCAGACACTGATAGTATAGAATGCTTGGGATGCTGGGACTTGTAGTTCCTCAGCAGTAGGGGGATGCAGTATCCCTGTACTAGTATGGAGTGCAGACACTGATAGTATAGAATGCTTGGGATGCTGGGACTTGTAGTTCCTCAGCAGTAGGGGGATGCTGTATCCCTGTTCTAGTATGGAGTGCAGACACTGATAGTATAGAATGTTTGGGGTGCTGGGACTTGTAGTTCCTCAGCAGTAGGGGGATGCTGTATCCCTGTTCTAGTATGGAGTGCAGACACTGATAGTATAGAATGTTTGGGGTGCTGGGACTTGTAGTTCCTCTGCACTAGGAGATCCAGTATCCCTGTACTAGTATGGAGAACAGACACTGATAGTATAGAATGTTTGGGGTGCTGGGACTTGTAGTTCCTCAGCAGTAGGGGGATGCTGTATCCCTGTTCTAGTATGGAGAACAGACACTGATAGTATAGAATGTTTGGGGTGCTGGGACTTGTAGTTCCTCTGCACTAGGAGATCCAGTATCTCTGTACTAGTATGGAGAACAGACACTGATATTATAGAATGTTTGGGGTGCTGGGACTTGTAGTTCCTCAGCAGTAGGGGGATGCAGTATCCCTGTACTAGTTGGATTTAGATTATAGCTTGGATGGGCAGAAGACATGCTGGGCCTTGTAGTTCAGGATCTCAGGTCACTGGTGTCGGCTCCTCAGACACTGTTAATCTAGGTTGATGATGGTGTGGGGATGCGTGCGATGGACTCACCCGCCCCGTTCATCCTCTTAGCGGTGTTGGGGGCGACCCCCCTGCGCTCTGTGCTCTGGCTCCGCAGATCAGTGTCAGGCCTGATGAAGTGTTGATGGTGACAGAGGCGGCCTGGTGCTGCACTGTGTACACAGGAGGGACACGTCTGCCATGGTGATGTGCGCTCCTTCGCCCGCCTAACGCGTGCCGTATCTTGTAATAACTCCTTCAGGCCACGCTCAGCCCTTTATGGCTTTGATATTTAAAACTGGATGGCAAATATTTATATTCTGATAAAAGGCTTGAAAGTGCCACATCGTGAGCGGCCTTCAGAGGGAGACATCGGAGGAGCCGAGCAGGAATTCTAGCGAGGATAATCCTCTACAGCAGGGGGCTCCAAAAATCCAATCTTCTAAAAAATCAGCTACGGGGACCTGATATTCTCGCCACCTGTCCTTCTCAAGACCCTGAATCTTCCCAACCTCACCCAGACTGTTGTGCACCACCACCTCCACAGGAATGACTTCTTCTGAATGGAAACCTGACACCGTGCATTCCACATGAAGTAACGGACTACTAAGCATACTAGAAAAAGTGTCTTAAAATCAAAATCCCAATGTGTCTCAAAGGCCCCGTATGACCACTCCGCATAACTCAAGTAGGAAAGGGATACCCAGAGCCCCAGGGTATATGTCGGAGCTATATAAATGTATAAGGCCCCTTTCACACCTGTGGACCGTTCAGAGCCGCCTGTCAGGTTTTTTTCAGGTGGATCTAAACAGGTGCTCCATGTATCTCTATGGAACATCAGATGTCAGCGGTGACATGTCCGCTGACACCCGATCAGCCCCGATCCGATCCTCTCCACTAAAATGTGACGGATGCAAACCCAATTTTGCATCCATCTGGAGGACCGGATCGGATGAAAACAAACAGAAGGTTCGTTTTCGTCCGATCCCCCATAGAGGAGAGCGGAGATCTGACTGGTCCATCTCTGCACAGTGTGCAGCGACAGACCTGTCATCTGCCGGCTCAGTGGGGATCAACGGAGCGATCCCCGCTAAGCAAGCGGATGTTTAAAAAAAGGATCCTCACGGGATCCGCAGGTGTGAAAGAGGCCTAATAATAGTGTGTGACTGTGAGGGGACATTAGAGCGTGCATTTTTGTTTATTAAAAATCTTACAAACATAATAAAAACATATTTACAAAATAAATAAAGATATATAAACAAAAATAGCTTACATAAGCATTGCAAAAACATAAAGAAAACGAAATATGCCAACCTAAACAAAGCCATAACCTCCACCTAAACACACCCTCCGCTAAGAAACGATTACACATTAAAAAATAAATATCCAATCTTATATAAAAATCTAGGGGACGTGAAAGGATAGAAAGAAAAGCCGCACAGCCAGAGACTGACAGACAGCAGCTATGGGGACCTACCATTCCTCCATGCCTTTGTCCAGGCCCCCGACCACAACCTGTCCTTCTCAAGACCCCGAATCTTCCTAACCTCACCCAGAATGTCATGCACCACCACCTCAACAGGAACGACTTTCCTCTGAATGGAAACCTGACACTGTTAATTCCACGTGAAGTAACAGACTACTAAGCTAACTAGAAAAAGTCTCAAAATCAAAATCCTGATGCGTCTCAAAGGCCCCGTACGACCACTCCGCATTACTCAACCGGGAAAGAAAAGGGATACCCAGAGCCCCACCCACCCGCCTAATAGAGTTAGTGTGTGACTGTGGGGGGACATTGGAGTGTAAGCTCCTCTGGTACAGAGACTACATACTTTGCAGCAGTAACATAAACGGTTGGGAATAACAATGATCCCGATATGACAATCCTGTTTGGTATTCGTATTACGTACATGTATTTTTTTTTTCTTTGGCCTTTTCAATGTGTTGTCAACGATGGTTCCTCCTTCAATCAGCGGTGGCACGTAGGTGACAGATGATGGTTTTCTATGGAGGGTTGTCATAATCAGAGTATTTTTATCAGGGATGTACAGAGGCTGCTTAGTGTTGTGGAGTGTCCCTATTTGTCACGGTATAAATATACATTGTTCCCTATATGCCGGGTGCCCTACTTAGAGGATTAGCCGGGGCATCAATCATCCTTGATGCCTGGGAAGGTGTGGGAAACGGCAGCGGTGACTTGTGCGTTTCATTCTTGCCAGACGCTGGTTCGTTGCTCGAGTACCTACATAGTCCGAAGCATGGTGTACATCTCCTGGATATTACAGAATATTGTATAATATTATTATCATTAAGACCCCTTTCACACTGAAGCGTTTTTACAGCATTTTAGCGTCAAAAATAGTGCTATTAAAACACTCTCCATGCATCTCAATGGGCCCTTTCACACTGAGTCCTGCAAGCAGCATCTTTGGAGCAGCTTTTGGGCGCTGAAAAAAAAACGCTCCAAAAACGCCCCTCTCCACTGAAATGAATTGAAAGCGCTGTAAAAACACCTTACCCTTTCACACTGAGGCCGCGTACACACGGTCGGTCCATTCGATGAGAACGGTCCTAAGGACCGTTTTCATCGGTTAACCGATGAAGCAGACTGATGGTCTGATGTGCCTACACACCATCAGTTCAAAAACCGATCGAGTCCAACGCGGTGACGTAAAACACAACGACGTGCAGAGAAAAATGAAGTTCAATGCTTCCAGGCATGCGTCGACCTGATTCTGAGCATGCGCGGGTTTGGAACTGATGCTTTTGCGTACTAACCATCGGTTTGGACCTATCGGTCAGGCGTCCATCGGACAAATTTTAAAGCAAGTTCTCATTTTTTGGACCGAAGGACAACTGTCCGATGGGGCCCACACCCAGGCGGTTTGGACTGATGAAACGGTCCTTCAGTCCGTTTTCATCGGAATGGACTGATCGTGTGTACGAGGCAAAAACTCCCTAAAGCGTTAGGGTCTTAGCGGTGCTTTACCAGCTTTTTTCAGGCGCTGGCAGTGTGAAAGGGCTCTGAAAGCACTCAGGCTTTCACATTGGGATTACAGATGAGGCTTCGCCTGAAAAATGCCCGAAAAACGCCCCAGTGTGAAAGGGGTCTAAGAAAGAAACATCCCAAGGGTATTTTGGGCCATATTCTTAAACAAGTTACGTAGGCGTATCAGCAGATACGCCTACGTAAGTCCGTTTCCTATGTTTAAGTGTATTCTCAAACTGAGATACACTTAAACATGCCTAAGATACGACGGCTTGCGCCGTTGTATCTTAGGCTGCAATATTTACGCTGACCGCTAGGTGGCGGTCAGCGTAGAATATGCAAATGACTAGTCACGCTGATTCTCTAACGTACGCTGGCCCGCCGTAGTGTTTTAATGTTGTTTCCGTAAGCGATACGCGGCGTAAAGATAAAGATGCCCCCTAGGTGGCGTACTCAATGTTAAGTATGGCCGTCGATCCCGCGTCGAAATTTCAAAATTTAACGTCGTTTGCGTAAGTCGTCCGTGAATGGCGCTGGACGCCATTTACGTTACAGTCAAAACAAATGACGTCCGTGAGACATCATTTAGCGCAATGCACGTCGGGTAATTTACCCGACGGAGCATGCGCATTACGATCGGCGCGGGAGCGCGCCTAATTTAAATGATCCACGCCCCCTGCCAGGATCATTTGAATTAGGATGGCTTGCGCGGGTGGACTTTACGCGACGCCGCCGCAAGTTTACAGGTAAGTGGTTTGTGAATCAGGCACTTGCCACTTAAACTTGCGGCGGAGTAACGTAAAGTACATACGTTCCGCCGCCTTAGATGTATAAGAATATGGCCCTCTGTGTCCATCTTCTCCATACCTGTCCAGGTTCTTGGCTTGTGTCTTGGGGACCGTTGGCTACACCCGGGTCACTTCTGTCAGCCTCATAGATGGGAATGTTATTCCCGAAAAACAAAGCTCTTGGCTCCTAAACCAGTCATGGAAATCCTGCCAACTTCTGCTTGTTGAGGGACTGCAAGGCCCAGAATGGCTGGTCAATGTCTGAAGCACCACAGGTCTCAGCATGCTCCTCTGCAATATGCTGGGAGTTGTGGTTCATGCGATGACCAGAAGAGCCGTTGCCGGATAAGCAGTCTCTTCTAGTCCATAGATTACGGCGCGTATTTTCCTGGGTTTCTTTGTCAGAATGGAGAACAGGCCCCTGAGAATGTCTCGGTCAGCGTAGGTCTGATTTCCTGTTCTGCGGAGCCATATATCATGGCGGTCCCATCTGTGCCATTTCTGTGTGACAGAATGACAGCTGTCATCCATCACTCCAGCCGCAGGAAACGGTGGGAAGGAGGGGCTTCTTTTTGGAAGCAGTCGTTGTCTGTGGCCTTCCACATCATTAGAAAGGAGGTTTCAGGAGAAATTTGCGTATGGCAGAATAATGTTTGCTTGTCAACAACCGTTTAACTGGGAGGTTGGCTGCCGGGGGGGGGGCCGAGGAGCTTGTGGGATGGGGATATATATGGAACCTGCTGGACTACAAGTCTCAGCTGACCATGACTAAAGATGACCTTGTGGGTCGAGATCCTAGCACATTTTTCGGCAAACATCTAACAATCCTTATCCTTTACAAGACCATAGAAAGGAAGAGGTCTTATGGTGACTATACAGGAAACAATGGCCCGGATTCAGAGAGCAATTGCGCCTGCGTAACCATAGTTACGCAGCGCAATTGCTGACTTGCTCCGGCGTTACGAATGCTCCTGATTCAGGAACATCGTAACGCCGACTGCAGCCTAAAATCTGCGTGGCATAAGGCTCTTATGCCACGCAGATTTTAGGCTGCATTCTTGCGATGACCGCTAGGGGGCGCTCCCATTGTGCTCAGCGTATAGTATGCAAATTGCATACTAACACCGATTCACAATGTTGCGCGGGCCCTGCGTACGCAAGTTACGGAGTTTCCGTACGGCGTCTTTAGCGTAAGGCTGCCCCTTCTAATAGTAGGGGCAGCCAATGCTAAAGTATACCCGCCGTTCCCGCGTCGTTAAAAATTGAATTTCACGTTGTTTGCGTAAGTGATTCGTGAATGGCGCTGGACGCCATTCACGTTAACTTTGAAGCAAATGACGTCCTTGCGACGTCATTTGCCGCAATGCACGTCGGGAAAGTTTCCTGACGGAGCATACGCGCGGCGCGGGAGCGCGCCTAATTTAAATGATTCCCGCCCCCTACGGGATCATTTACATTAGGCGCCCTTACGCAGGGCAAGTTTACACAGCGCACACGCAATTTACGGAGCTACTGCTCCGTGAATCGCGGGTAGCGCAGTAAATTTGCGGGGGCGCAGGGCAAAAACGCTGCCCTGTGCCTCCGTAAGAAAGGGGCAAATTCTACCTGAATCTGGGCCAGTGTTATTGTCTCCATTTACCGACTGGGAGACAAATACGACCTGAAGATTATAAACGTTGGTCAATATGCCATATACTTTACTATCATATTGATCTGTCTACTATTCTTCGATGGGGTTATCTGTCCAGGTCAATCAGAAATTGATCAGTTTTGGTCAAAAGTAATGTGTCCTTTCTATAATTCATAGATTGTAGTCCTGCACAGAATTGTTCAATCAGATCATTACATGTATGTCCACCATTAACCACTTCAATACAGGGCTTTTATACCCACCTCCATACCGGGCCTATTCTGGCACTCCTCTCCTACATGTACAAATCATCATTCTTTTGCTAGAAAATTACTCAGAACCCCCAAACATTATATATGTTTTTTTTAGCAGACACCCTAGGGAATAAAACGACGGTCATTGCAACGTTTTATCTTGCACAGTATTTGCGCAAAATTTTTCAAACACCTTTTTTTTGGGGAAAAAATTGTTTCATGAATTAAAAAAATAACAAAACAGTAAAGTTACCCCAATTTTTTTGTAAAATATGAAAGATTATGTTACACCGAGTAAATAGATACCTAACATGTCACGCTTTAAAATTGCGCACACTCATGGAATGGTGCCAAACTTTGGTACTCCATAGGCAACGCTTTGAAATTTTTTACAGGTTACCAGTTTAGATTTACAGAGGAGATCTAGTGCTAGAATTGTTGCTGGCACTCTAACGCACGCGGTGATACCTCACATATGTGGTTTAAACGGTGTTTACATATGTCGACGGGACTTGCGTGTGCTTTCGCTTCTGCAGGCGAGCTACTGGGGGCAGGGGCATTTAAAAAAAAATGTTTTATTGGTTTTTTTTTTTTATATATTTTTTTTTTTTTACCCTTAATTTTTTTTTTTTTTTTACACTTTATTTTTTCTTTTTTTATCACTTTTTTTCCTATTACAAGGAATGTAAACATCCCTTGTAATAGGAATCAGTGTGACAGGTCCTCTTTATGGAGAGAGGCGGGGTCAATAAGACCTCACATCTCTCCTCCAGGCTGGAAAGCATGAGATCGGTGAAAAAAATGTCACCGATCTCATGATCAGTGTTGCTCACTAGCCGCAATCGATAGTGTTTACTTACGGGTATCCGGGGCGTGACGTCATCGCATTGCGCCCGGGCCTCCGACGGTCATAGAGATGACTGGTGACCATCTGGTCCACTTGTGTACACACGATCAGATGATCCTCCATCGGGCATTTGTTGCCGGAAAGTATGAGAGCATGCACAGCAAACATTAGTCCGTTCAAAAACCGAAAACAATTGTCCGATGGAGAATACAGACGGTCGGATTGTCCGATAAACACGTCCGTCGGACCGTTGTTGTCAAAAGGTCCGATCGTGTGTATGGGCCTTTAGGCAGCTATTTTTCTCTGATAGCCAAAAAGGTGGTCAATTCTTAGAAGTGTATGGAGGAACCCTTCTTGGAAGTGTATGGAGGAGCCCTTCTTGGAAGTGTATGGAGGAGCCCTTCTTGGAAGTGTATGGAGGAGCCCTTCTTGGAAGTGTATGGAGGAACCCTTCTTGGAAGTGTAGTGAGGAGCCCTTCTTGGAAGTGTATGGAGGAACCCTTCTTGGAAGTGTATGGAGGAACCCTTCTTGGAAGTGTATGGAGGAGCCCTTCTTGGAAGTGTATGGAGGAGCCCTTCTTGGAAGTGTATGGAGGAGCCCTTCTTGGAAGTGTATGGAGGAGCCCTTCTTGGAAGTGTATGGAGGAGCCCTTCTTGGAAGTGTATGGAGGAGCCCTTCTTGGAAGTGTATGGAGGAGCCCTTCTTGGAAGTGTATGGAGGAGCCCTTCTTGGAAGTGTATGGAGGAGCCCTTCTTGGAAGTGTATGGAGGAGCCCTTCTTGGAAGTGTATGGAGGAGCCCTTCTTGGAAGTGTAGTGAGGAGCCCTTCTTGGAAGTGTAGTGAGGAGCCCTTCTTGGAAGTGTAGTGAGGAGCCCTTCTTGGAAGTGTAGTGAGGAGCCCTTCTTGGAAGTGTAGTGAGGAGCCCTTCTTGGAAGTGTAGTGAGGAGCCCTTCTTGGAAGTGTAGTGAGGAGCCCTTCTTGGAAGTGTAGTGAGGAGCCCTTCTTGGAAGTGTATGGAGGAGCCCTTCTTGGAAGTGTATGGAGGAGCCCTTCTTGGAAGTGTATGGAGGAGCCCTTCTTGGAAGTGTATGGAGGAGCCCTTCTTGGAAGTGTATGGAGGAGCCCTTCTTGGAAGTGTATGGAGGAGCCCTTCTTGGAAGTGTATGGAGGAGCCCTTGGTTCTTCTTCTCACTTGAAGGACTTTAAGAATTTAAAGTGGATGTAAACCCCAATTTTTTTTATTTTTTTTATGTCACAATGTAGAGAATTAGATTTCCTATCATCTGCGCCCAGTCTTGCCACACAGAGTTAATCCAGCTCTGAGCAATCCTCTTTTATTGTTCAGTGAAAATTAACAGACTTCCAGATAAAACCCTGTCTAAATTAAAAGTCCGAAAGCCTCTCTCCTTGCTTTGAGTGGCATGTTATTTACATCTCTAGCTTGGACATGTTTATCATATGTTTTTTGGGTTTACATCCACTTTAATGGTCAAGGGCAGTGGAGCCAAAACATTTCGTGGGGGGGGGGGGGGGGGCGTCTCCCACTTCTTTAGGGCTTGAGCAGCCGATGTTGATAAAATCATGGCAGAATGCCAGAAGGAACCCGTCTGAAGGCTTGATGAGGACAATGTCTCCTGACGGCACTAAAGCCAGCTTTAACCTACAATAAAGTTTACTGTAAAGTTAGGAGATGTGCGTCGTAATGAAAGGCGCGGATCATTTTCTGCATGTTTCGAAAGCTCCCGGGCAGCAGCGGGGCGGATGAGCCAATCTGGCTGTGATCCTGGCTCTTGTAATAAATCAGAGGAAAGAGCGAGACGTGGAGCTTGATGTTACCACAGGGGCCTCCAGAGGAAGAAACAAAACAATGTTCACTCTGTGTCCAAAACGCCGAGGAAACGTCCTCTCCTCGCACTGTGTCTTCCAGGTTAATTGTTTGCAAACCTGCTTCCTGTGGCAGAGCTCCGGAGTGACAAACACCAGAAGGCCGCCGCGCCTGCCCAACATGTGCTGGGGCCTCCCTGATCAACGGGTCTGCAAAAAAAAACTCTCCATGTTGCTTGATGGCAACCAATCTGACCTTATTTTAATGTACGGTAACCCTAAGGGCTCATTCACATCATGCTGTGCATAGCCTTGAATGGAGTGTCATGTTAATAAAGTTTTAAAAAAAATCTGTAACAACACATTGCATCACACCTACCCAAAAAACACCAACATGAACACACCGGTGTGAATAAGCCTTCGAATTCAACTCCATCCAAAACGTTTTGTTTTGGAGAGAGCAGAGGAGGATTGGGGCCTTTAGCAGGGATTTATTGCTGTGTCTGTGCTGGGGAGATTTCCTCTTACTTCCTGTCCAAGTGACAGGAAGTGATGTGAATTCTCTCCCAATAGAGGAGGCTGCAAGCTCACTCAGGTATTTATTACTATACAAGCTATGGACCCTGATCCACAGTTAATGATTAAAAAGCCAGTTTACAAGCCAACATGTTTCGGGGGGTTACACTCTCTTTGTCGAATGACAGGAAGTGATGTGAATTCTCTCCCAATAGAGGAGGCTGCACGCTCACTCTGGTTTTTATTACTATACAAGCTATGGGTCCCTGATCAACTGTTAATGATAAAAAAAAAAGCCAGTTTACAAGCCAACATGTTTCGGGAGGTTACACCCTCTTTGTCGAATGACAGGAAGTGATGTGAATTCTCTCTCAATAGAGGAGGCTGCAAGCTGTCACTGTCATGTGAAATCTCTCCCAATAGAGGAGGCTGTAAGCTCACTCAGGTATTTATTACTATACAAGCTATGGACCCCGATCCCCTGTTAATGATTAAAAAGATAGTTTACAAGCCAACATGTTTCGGGGGGTTACACTCTCTTCGTCAAGTGACCGGAAGTGATGCAAAATCTCTCCTAATAGAGGAGGCTGCAAGCTCAGTCCAGTTTTTATGACTGTACAAGCTATGGACCCTGATCCACTGTTAATGATAAAAAAGCCAGTTTACAAGCCAACATGTGTCGGGGGTTACACTCCCTTCATCAAGTGACAGGAAGTGATGTGTGAAAACTTTCCCAATAGAGCAGGCTGCAAGCTCAGTCTGGTTTTTATTACTATACAAGCTATGGGCTTCGATCCACTGTTAATGATAAAAAAGACAGTTTACAAGCCAACATGTTTCGGAGGTTACACTCTCTTTGTCAAATGACAGGAAGTGATGTGAATTCTCTCCCAATAGAGGAGGCTGAAAGCTGTCGCTGTCATGTGAAATCTCTCCCAATAGAGGAGGCTGCATGCTCATTTAGATTTTTATTATGATACAAGCTATGGGCCCGAGCCACTGTTAATAATAAAAAAAGCCAGTTTACAAGCCAACATGTTTCGGGGGGTTATACTCCCTTCGTGAAGTGATGTTAAATCTCTTCCAATAGAGGAGGCTGCAAGCTCACTCTGGTTTTTATTACTATACAAGCTTTGGGCCCCCGATCCACTGTTAATGATAAAAAAAGCCAGTTTACAAGCCAACATGTTTCGGGGGTTACACTCTTTTTGTCGAGTGACAGGAAGTGATGTGAATTTTCTCCCAATAGAGGAGGCTGCAAGCTCACTCTGGTTTTTATTACTATACAAGCTATGGGCCCCAATCCACTGTTAGTGATGAAAAGCAAGTTCACCAACCAAAAGGTTTCGGGGGGTTACACTCCCCTCATCACGGCTTCAGACCTTCATGAGATGGGAATACTTTGACCATAAAGAATGTTGAGATCAGTCTAGCTCCTGATTGGGCAGCCTTTTAATTGCTGTGACCCCTATTCCCCTAATTTCTTGTTCTCACACCGATCTTCCCAGTAGAGTCACAGACAGAAAGTAAAGCGTGAAGGAGGTTCTAACCCTTCTACTCTCCATACAAAACAAATATTCTGTCTGGAGTTGGGCTTCTTATCTATGAGGAGAGAATTGGATACAGCTCCAGGATTTGGGACTACACACAATCGTTATTTCCGATGGTTTGATTAATGAGGCCCTGCAGGTGGCCATCTATAAATCCTCACCAGGAACGGGGTGGTGGGCTGGAATTTCATAGAGGAATACAAGAATACTGTCTGGTCCTTCTGCTAGAACAAAGAGTAGACCGTGACCCGGAGAATCTGAAATACATTTCCTTACATCATAATGACTTCAGGAGGAGACAGCTGTGTGTAGACTATAGATGCGGAGAAGACAACGGGGAACAATGAACGTCCTGTATGATGAAACCATACAGCAGTATCTCTAATATCTGTGTCTGTAAACTGACTACTACTAAAATAAAAGGTTCCAACAATGGGGTCCCCGCCAGGGATGGACTGGACATTGGGACTACAGGGAGTTTCCCGGTGGGCTGGCTTCAGTGACCGCGGACCGCGCCCCCCCCCCCTCCGCTCCTCTGTCTCTCCCTTCCCGCAGCACTCACCTCCTCTCCCTCCCCGCAGCGCTCACCTGGGGGGAACAAAGAAGCAGGGGGAGGGGCAGGGGGTGTGACAGAGGAGCATGGGGGAGGGGACAGACTGCTGACTCAACAGCTATGGCCTGGGAGTTTCTCACTTCTGCCTAATCTTGTCCCATGAGGCCTTGTACCGTTTTCATCGGACATGTCTGCTGGCTGATTTTGGTCTGATGTGTGTACACACCATCAGACCAAAATCCCAGCGGACAGAGAACGCGGTGACGTAGAAGACACGACGTTCTCTGACACGGGAGTTCAATGCTTCCACGCATGCGTCGAAGCAATTCGACGCATGCGCGGGATTTTGGGCCAGCGGACATGTCCGATGAGTCGTACTAACCATCGGACATGTCCGACGGACAGCTTTCCAGCGGACATGTTTCTTAGCATGCTAAGAAACTTTTGTCCGCTGGAAACCTGTCCGCTAGGCCGGAAAAATGTCCGCTAGGCCCTACACACGACCGAACATGTCCGCGGACATGTTCAGTCGTGTGTACAAGGCCTAAAGAGGAGCACCGAACTGATTCTTTGCCCCGGGTGAAATAATGTCTAGCTTCCCCACTGGTATTGCCTATAAGAGTACCAGTACCAACTGTTCTACTCTAATAAAGTAGAACGGCTAGTGAAGGGGGAGAGGGGGCTTGGGTGCCGGGGGGGGGGGGGAGTTGTCCGGCCGCCATGGGAGAGACCTGTGAAAGTGGGCCAGTCTGGATGAAGTCCAGGGCCAAATCTTTGTCCCAGTCCAGCCCTGGTCCCCGCATAGAAGACATGGAGTGCTCACCTAAAGAGAAACCACCAGCTGAAGATCCCACAAACTCCGACACTTCCAGGAGTGTCAGATTCCCGGCCCCACCTTCTGCAATCTGTGGTTCCTCCCACCGTCCCCTTCATCACTAAAGGATACAATAGTCACAAAGTGCCGGGGGATGGAACCACAGAGTGCAGCAGGGGGCCACGGGCATCCAACACTTCTTCAGGATCTTCAGTTGGCTTGAGTTTCTCTTGGAGGTGAGTATTCCAAGTCTTCTTAGCGGGGGCCACATGATTGTAAGGTTTTTATTTTTACTGACAGAGTCACTGTAATACCCAGAACAAGCAGAACTGATCATGTGCGTTACTAACCCCCCCTAGCAACAAGTTTTTATTTGAATGCGGCAAATTCTGATTGGTGGTTGTGGTTTACGGCTGGAATGTCTTAGTTGGATTTATACCTCAATGACACTGATTTCATAAGCCGGTTTAGGTAATGGGATTTTATTCCCGTTCTTAGATGAGTATGAAAACATTTCGGGAGATTTTCAGGACTGGAGATATATAAAGACGGTACTGGGGGGGGGTTCCAAAGCTGGTGACTCCCCTCCATTACTTCGAGGAATTTGGGCAAATTTGTGTTGCCTTCTATGGCAGCTATAATTATATATCCCAATTTTCATACTGGTGGAGGTCACTTTTTCGTACTGTAACTGCTGTTAGTAGATGTTTCACATAATACATATTGAAACTTTTTTTGGGGGGGGGGTATACTAATTTTTTAGATCTGAACTTCAGCCGGACGCTGTATAAAAAAAGTATTCACATAGAGCAGGGGTCTCCAAACGTTCAAAGGGCCAGTTGATTATACATCATCAATGGTGTCAGTGCGAGAAAATGTGTCCCATCATTGGTGTCAATGAGAGGAATATTCCCCCATCATTGGTGTCAATGAAAGGTATAGTTCCCAATCATTGGTGTCAGTGTGAGGAATAGTGTTCCATCATTGGTGTCAGTGGGAGGAATAGTGTCCCATCATTGGTGTCAGTGGGAGGAATAGTCCCCTATCATTGGTGTCAGTGGGAGGAATAGTCCCCTATCATTGGTGTCAGTGGGAGGAATAGTCCCCTATCATTGGTGTCAGTGGGAGGAATAGTCCCCCATCATTGGTGTCAATGAGAGGAATAGTCCCCCATCATTGGTGTCGGTGGGAGGAATAGTGCCTCGTCATTGGTGTCGGTGAAAGGAATAGTCCCCCATCATTGGTGTCAATGAGAGGAATAGTCTCCCATCATTGGTGTCAGTGGGAGGAATAGTGTCCCATCATTGGTGTCAGTGGGAGGAATAGTGTCCCATCATTGGTGTCAGTGGGAGGAATAGTGCCCTATCATTGGTGTCAGTGGGAGGAATAGTCCCCCATCATTGGTGTCAATGAGAGGAATAGTCCCCCATCATTGGTGTCAGTGAGAGGAATAGTCCCCCATCATTGGTGTCTGTGGGAGGAAAAGTCTCCAATCATTGGTGTCAGTGGGAGGAATAGTGTCCCATTGTGGGTGTCAGTGGGAGGAATAGTGTCCCATCGTGGGTGTCAGTGGGAGGAATAGTGTCCCATTGTGGGTGTCAGTGGGAGGAATAGTGTCCCCTCGTGGGTGTCAGTGGGAGGAATAGTGTCCCATGGTGGGTGTCAGTGGGAGGAATAGTGTCCCCTCGTGGGAGGAATAGTGTCCCATTGTGGGTGTCAGTGGGAGGAATAGTGTCCCATCGTGGGTGTCAGTGGGAGGAATAGTGTCCCATCGTGGGTGTCAGTGGGAGGAATAGTGTCCCATTGTGGGTGTCAGTGGGAGGAATAGTGTCCCCTCATGGGTGTCAGTGGGAGGAATAGTGTCCCATCGTGGGTGTCAGTGGGAGGAATAGTGTCCCATCGTGGGTGTCAGTGGGAGGAATAGTGTCCCATCGTGGGTGTCAGTGGGAGGAATAGTGCTCCATCATTGGTGTTTGTAGGAGGAATTGTCCCCCATCATTGGTGTCAGTGGGAGGAATACTGCCCTAGCGTTGGTTTCAGTGTTAGGTATAGTGCCCCACTGTTGGTGTCAGTGGCAGGAATTATGCCCCATTGTTGGTGTCGGTGGGAAGAATAGTGCCCCAAGGGCCTCCCCCCCCCCCTTTTGCTATTACTCTTTATTTAATGGTGGTGGAGAGAACTCAGTGGCGGATCTCCAGTAGATGAATGTGGTCAGGAGGAGGTTGGGGCGCAATGCCCTCTGATTTTAGCAGTGGGGGGGGGGGGGGCCCGGGACAAGAAAGGATATGGCATTGTATTTTAACACGTAAATTTTTCTCAATGCTTCATTTTCAATGCCGTGTGGATCCATTCTCTTTGTATTATTGCAGTAAGTCATATCAGGCCTTTGCTGTGGCAGGGAGTCCAGTTGTTAAGGAAACTGAGCTGGCGCGTTGCTTTACAGATGAAATAACTATTTACGAGCTCCATGTGGTGGATTTTGTTGGCAGATGTAGAACATGGCCCCGCTCGGTATATAAAACGACGTGACTTTAATGGAGAGTCGCTCCTCGTGCATATGGAGCGGAAGTGGAGCTGCATGTGGGGGTGCCCCTTTCTGGGGAGATTAAAAGGACGTTAATGAAGGAAGCCGATCTCGCATACGGGTACCGGGGCTTAGCCATTCCAACACATGCCAGATGAAAAACCGAGGAGGACCCCAGGTATCGGAAGGTGAAGGTAGAATTAAGCTTCTTAAGATTCTAAAATATTTAAACAGTAAGGCCCGGATTCACAAAGCACTTGCGCCAACGTATCTCGAGATACGCCAACCTGCCCCAAAGATGCTGCTTGCAGGACTTTTTTTCCTGTGCCGCAAGCGCACCGCCCCAGTGTGAAAAGTCACACTGGGATTAACGAGAGGCGGTTTTCAGGCACTTAGAGGCTATTTCTAGCGCTAGAGCACCTGAAAACCGCCCCAGTGTGAACGGGGTCTGAAGTGCATGTACGTGTAAAGGCAGGCGTCCCAATACTTTTGGTAATATAGTGTACTAATGTACTAATATTACAGTTGGGAGCTATGCATGTGGCCAGAGGTGTGGGGGGCGCCGAGACACTCAGAGATGCTTGGAGACGCTCGGGAACCGAGCGTCTCGGAGCGTCATTGGCGCCCCCCACACCTCTGGCCACATGCGGTACTGCACACCCCAGAGGCTTGGATCCTGCTCGTCTTGCAAAGCAAATCAGGATTAAAAAATAAATAAAAAATTGCTTGCATTGCAATTCGAGGTATTACTGTACCTTAATCTGTCTTTCTATCAGCCTCCTGGGAGAGGGAGGAGCAACACTGGGAGCCAATTGGCTTCTGCTGCCATCACATGTGCTAACGGGGAACAGACAGCCTCCATTGTATTAGACTGGTTTAAAAAAATAGCTTGTATTGCGAAACGCTCATAAAACGCATTGTTTCGCAACCCGAGGTATTACTGTACCTAAATCTGTCTTTCTATCCGCCTCCTAAGAGAGGGAGGAGCAACACTGGGAGCCAATTGGCTTCTACTGCCATCACATGTGCTAATGGGGAACAGACAGCCTCCATTGTATTAGACTGGTTTAAAAAATAGCTTGTATTGCGAAACGCTCATAAAACGCGTTGTTCGCAACCCGAGGTATTAGGCTTCATTTCCATGGACGTTTTTACAGCCACTTTTCTGAGCGTTTTTTGCAGCTTAAAAACGGCTCTCCATGTTAGTCTATGGCCTCATGCCCACCATGACGTTTTTGAGCTGTAGATGGCTGAGCTGTTTTTAGGCTGCAAAAAAAAACCCGGGACCAGTGCGTTCTGAAGCTCCAGCTTTAGAGCTGTAAAAACGCGCAAAAACGCTACCGCGGCGTTTTTGAGCTCCAGCTAAAAACAAACAAACATGGACAGGCGTTTTTAAGCTGTAAAAACGTCCATGGAAATGAAGCCTAAGGCTGCATTCACACCTCGGCGTACAAAATCGCGGCGTTTTGTCCCGCGAATTGCGGCGTTTTGTACTGCGATTTGTGGCGACTGAATGCAGCCTTCACCCCCTCTATGGAGATGCTTCACATCTCCTATGCCGAAAGCCGCCTGAAAAAAAGGTCCGGGACTTTTTTTCAGGCGGCAGGCGTACGGCGTTCGGCGTGGAGATGTGAACCATCTCCATCGAGGTGCATGTTAAATCATCCCTCTGGCGTCTCAGGGCTGCAGCGGCGTCGCACTACAGGCGTATATACGCCTAGGTGTGAACGGGGGCTTACTGTACCTAAATCTGTCTTTCTATCAGCCTCCTAGGAGAGGGAGGAGCAACACTGGGAGCCAATTGGCTTCTGCTGCCATCACATGTGCTAACGGGAAACAGACAGCCTCCATTGTATTAGACTGGTTGAGCACCGAGATGAACGGAGAACATTCTACTCATTGGGCTTCACGGCACAAGGGGAATCCTGCTGAAAACGCACACGTATCGCAGCACACCTGGCGTTTATTTCGCCTTTATAACTAAAAGATGAACTTGAAATGCTGAGAATCTTCGGAACAAACCGTGCCTTTTTTTTTTTTTTGTTAAGGCGCCAATATGGCACAAAGCGTCCGCACTTGAGAATACGCCCCGGATCCGCGTTGGGAAGTATGAGTGGCAGGTGATACGCTTTCGGCCCGGGGTTGAGTGTTCCTGTCTGGCTGATCTGCATTACTTTACGGCCAGTAATTGTTCTGTGAATGAGCCGGCACGGTCTCGACATTGTCAGGCAAATGCCGTTCCCTTGGCTATTAATGTTGTCAATCTCCCGGATACTTAGTAGCGCTCTACCCCGCAGAGCTTCATTGCCATGGACCGCGTCCCCCTGCCGTGCTAAATGAATGTGACCCAGCCATGTATATTACAAGTGGAAAATCAACATGCACTTAAATTATATAAATTATAGTAATGCAATAATGACTTAACTTCAGACTCCACTCCCATTCAGACCAGGTACTTACGCGTTCGGCGCGCTGTCTGTGGCGGCGGGGGAAATATCACCTCCCGGTGTACAATAGACGTCGCTCTACGGGAGGCCCCGGGCCGCCTCTGTCAATGGGGCATTTTAGCCACCAGATTCCACATTTTCATTATACAGTCTGCAGAGAATGGAAGGGCCGGTGAGCCCGAGCGGCGGTGTATTTCGGCAATGCGATGGGAAATTGGTTTACACGCCGTATCTCAGGCTGTCTGCTAGAGATGTCACCTCATTTAGCCTTTTCAAGTGGGAATTCGGTAGCGTGTGATCGATCCATCACCGAGACCTCCTGGGTTCTGTTGCCAGGCATTGTGCTTCATCTCTCACCTAGAGGCTAGAGATGTTCCTGTACATCGGATCGGACAACCCGGTCAGTTACGCATAGATATCTATTAGATCCGACAGGCGTAAGTCTCTTACGCCGTCTGATCGTAACTGCATATTTACGCTGGCCGCTAGGGGCGTGTACGCTGATTTACGCGGCAAAATATGTGAATCAGCTAGATACGCGAATTCACGAATGTACGCCCGGCCAACGCAGTACAGTTACGCCGTTTACGTTAGGCTTATAGTTACCCCTGCTATATGGTGGCATAAGTGCGGCGTACCAATGTTAAGTATGGCCGCCGTCCCCGCGTCGAAATTTGAAAAAGTTACGTCGTTTGCGTAAGTCGTCTGTGAATGGGGCTGGACGTCATTTACGTTCACGTCGAAACCAATGACGTCCTTGCGGCGTACTTTGGAGCAATGCACACTGGGAGATTCCATGGACGGCGCATGCGCCGTTCGGGAAAAACGTCAATCATGTCGGGTCAAGCCTGATTTACATAACACACGCCCACTTCTTCACAATTTGAATTAGGTGGGCTTACGCCGGCCTATTTACGCTACGCCGCCGCAACTTTTTTTTGAGAATACGGCACTTGCCTGTAAAAGTTGCGGAGGCGTAACGTAAATAGGATACGTTACGCCCACACAAAGTTGCGCCATTCTACATGAATCTACCCCTAAGTTGGCAAAATCCCTGACAATCCTGGCATGAAGGTCCAGGCACTTTCTGTTGTAGGGTGACAACTGTCTACCAAGTGTGCCTCTGTGTGGTCACCCTATACAGTGAATTACGAGCATAATCCAGTCTAGGAGAATGTTTGTAATCTAAAGTACTCGCATATCAAAGCGAGTTTCCCCATAGAAGTCAAAGGAAACTAAAATAATTTGTTGACTTCAATGGGATGCAATACCGCATGTGGCCAGAGGTGGGGGGCGTCGGGAACACTCGGAAAGGCCCGGGGACAGCTCGGCTGACCTCGGAAACACCCAGTTTACTCCTTTCCTGGGTGTTTGAAGTCAGCCGAGCTGTCCCCGGGCCTTTCCGAGTGTTCCCGACGCCCCCCACCTTTGGCCACATGCGGTATTGCATGCCGCGTATGTATGTATGCATGTATACAGTGTACACAGTAAGGCCCAGGCCTTTGATATCACACAGCCCGTATACAGTGTCCACAGTAAGGCCGAGGCCTGTGATAACACGCAGCATGTATACAGTAAGGCCCAGGCCTGTGATAACACACATCTTGTATACAGTAAGGCCCAGGCCTGTGATAACACACAGCCCGTATACAGTAAGGCCCAGGCCTGTGATAACACACAGCCCGTATACAGTGTACACAGTAAGGCCCAGGCCTGTGATAACACACAGCCCGTATACAGTGTACACAGTAAGGCCCAGGCCTGTGATAACACACAGCCCGTATACAGTAAGGCCCAGGCCTGTGATAACACACAGCCCGTATACAGTGTATACAGTAAGGCCCAGGCCCGTGATGACACACAGCCCGTATACAGTAAGGCCCAGGCCTGTGATAACATAGCGCGTATACATCGTATACAGTAAGGCCCAGGCCTGTGATATCACACAGCCCGTACACAGTAAGGCCCAGGCCTGTGATATCACACAGCCTGTATACAGTAAGGCCCAGGCCTGTGATATCACACAGCCTGTATACAGTAAGGCCCAGGCCTGTGATAACACACAGCCCGTATACAGTAAGGCCCAGGCCTGTGATATCACACAGCCCGTATACAGTAAGGCCCAGGCCTGTGATATCACACAGCCCGTATACAGTAAGGCCCAGGCCTGTGATAACACACAGCCCGTATACAGTAAGGCCCAGGCCTGTGATATCACACAGCCCGTATACAGTAAGGCCCAGGCCTGTGATAACACACACAGCCCGTATACAGTAAGGCCCAGGCCTGTGATGACACACAGCCCGTATACAGTAAGGCCCAGGCCTGTGAGGACACACAGCCCGTATACAGTA
This sequence comes from Rana temporaria, assembly GCF_905171775.1. Taxonomy (NCBI): domain Eukaryota; kingdom Metazoa; phylum Chordata; class Amphibia; order Anura; family Ranidae; genus Rana; species Rana temporaria. Next base: position 8,740,307 of record NC_053500.1, on the reverse strand, counting down.
AGTCCCAGGCCTGTGATATCACGCAGCATGTATACAGTAAGGCCCAGGCCTGTGATATCACGCAGCCCGTATACAGTAAGTCCCAGGCCTGTGATATCACACAGCCCGTATACAGTAAGGCCCAGGCCTGTGATAACACACAGCCCGTATACAGTAAGGCCCAGGCCTGTGATATCACACAGCCCGTATACAGTAAGGCCCAGGCCTGTGATAACACACAGCCCGTATACAGTAAGTCCCAGGCCTGTGATATCACACAGCCCGTATACAGTAAGGCCCAGGCCTGTGATAACACACAGCCCGTATACAGTAAGGCCCAGGCCTGTGAGGACACACAGCCCGTATACAGTAAGGCCCAGGCCTGTGATAAAACACAGCCCGTATACAGTAAGTCCCAGGCCTGTGATAACACACAGCCCGTATACAGTAAGACCCAGGCCTGTGATATCACACAGCCCGTATACAGTAAGGCCCAGGCCTGTGATATCACGCAGCCCGTATACAGTAAGGCCCAGGCCTGTGATATCACACAGCCCGTATACAGTAAGGCCCAGGCCTGTGATGACACACAGCATGTATACAGTAAGGCCCAGGCCTGTGATATCACACAGCATGTATACAGTAAGGCCCAGGCCTGTGATATCACACAGCATGTATACAGTAAGGCCCAGGCCTGTGATGACACGCAGCATGTATACAGTAAGGCCCAGGCCTGTGATATCACGCAGCATGTATACAGTAAGGCCCAGGCCTGTGATATCACGCAGCATGTATACAGTAAGGCCCAGGCCTGTGATATCACGCAGCCCGTATACAGTAAGGCCCAGGCCTGTGATATCACGCAGCATGTATACAGTAAGGCCCAGGCCTGTGAGGACACACAGCCCGTATACAGTAAGTCCCAGGCCTGTGAGGACACACAGCCCGTATACAGTAAGGCCCAGGCCTGTGATAAAACACAGCCCGTATACAGTAAGTCCCAGGCCTGTGATAACACACAGCCCGTATACAGTAAGACCCAGGCCTGTGATATCACACAGCCCGTATACAGTAAGGCCCAGGCCTGTGATATCACACAGCCCGTATACAGTAAGGCCCAGGCCTGTGATATCACACAGCCCGTATACAGTAAGGCCCAGGCCTGTGATGACACACAGCCCGTATACAGTAAGGCCCAGGCCTGTGATATCACGCACCCCGTATACAGTAAGGCCCAGGCCTGTGATATCACGCAGCATGTATACAGTAAGGCCCAGGCCTGTGATATCACACAGCCCGTATACAGTAAGGCCCAGGCCTGTGATATCACACAGCCCGTATACAGTAAGGCCCAGGCCTGTGATAACACACAGCCCGTATACAGTAAGGCCCAGGCCTGTGATATCACGCAGCATGTATACAGTAAGGCCCAGGCCTGTGATATCACGCAGCCCGTATACAGTAAGGCCCAGGCCTGTGATATCACGCAGCATGTATACAGTAAGGCCCAGGCCTGTGATAACACACACAGCCCGTATACAGTAAGGCCCAGGCCTGTGATAACACACAGCCCGTATACAGTAAGGCCCAGGCCTGTGATATCACACAGCCCGTATACAGTAAGGCCCAGGCCTGTGATATCACACAGCCGTATACAGTAAGGCCCAGGCCTGTGATATCACGCACCCCGTATACAGTAAGGCCCAGGCCTGTGATAACACACAGCCCGTATACAGTAAGGCCCAGGCCTGTGATATCACGCAGCATGTATACAGTGAGGCCCAGGCCTGTGATATCACGCACCCCGTATACAGTGTACACAGTAAATCCAGGCTGACAGCCTTCTATTGTTCAGGGCCGGCAGCCTCGGTGCAGATAGGGGAGCAGCAGGAAGCCATAAGTCATCTCCAGCTCAGTGCAATAACTTACATATAATTAGCAGCTTCTCATTTGGATGAAAAAGTAAAATGCAGGTCAGCAGAAAGGGGGGGGGGGGGGGGGGGTGGATACAAGCCGTTCCCCCCTTCCTCGCACATCCAGTGTTTTTGGACGGGATATTCATTTCAGATATTAATGGAGCCCGGCGAGACTCTTGCATTGATATAGTAGCGTAAAGCGTACACACAGCGCTGGCTATTAATGATGATGCTCCAGCGGCGTGGAGACATATTTTATGCTTCATACTTAATGTCAGCGGCTGCACCAGTTTTTACCATTGCGGAGAGGAATCGCGCATCGCGTTTGTTTTAAATTGCTAAAATATGAATCATCTGGGGGGGGGGGCAGAGTCTAAACACGGGGCACGGCGGTAATGAGAGGAGGGGGGGGGACATGCACCGCCATTAATAAAAGCCACTTTCCGCTAAACAGCCACACACAGAGCTGAAACACAAAATGCTCAATTCACACCGGAGTAAGGATCGAGTGACGGTTATTTTCAGCTGTGTCCAATGAGATTTAAAGTGACAGTCACATGCCTGAAAATGTAAAGATCCTTATCCCTGTGTGAGGCCCCGTACACACGGCCGAGAAACTCGACGAGCAAAACACATCGTTTTGCTGGTCGAGTTCCTTGTGAAGCCGCCGAGGATCTCGGCGAGCCAAGTTTCCTCATTGACTAACGAGGAAAGAGAGAACATGTTCTCTATTTGGCCCGACGAGATCCTTTTGATTTGGATTTCTCAATTTGGGAGGCCATCAACCCTTCAGAGTCCTCCTGCATTACGGTGGAGGCCTCCTCAATTTGGGAGGCCATCAACCCTTCAGAGTCCTCCTGCAATGCGGTGGAGGCCATCAACCCTTCAGAGTCCTCCTGCATTACGGTGGAGGCCTCCTCAATTTGGGAGGCCAACAACCCTTCAGAGTCCTCCTGCATTGTGGTGGAGGCCATCAACCCTTCAGAGTCCTCCTGCATTGCGGTGGAGGCCTCCTCAACTTGGGAGGCCATCAACCCTTCAGAGTCCTCCTGCATTGCGGTGGAGGTCTCCTCAATTCGGGAGGCCATTAACCCTTCAGAGTCCTCCTGCAATGCGGTGGAGGCCATCAACCCTTCAGAGTCCTCCTGCAATGCGGTGGAGGCCTCCTCAATTTGGGAGGCCATCAACCCTTCAGAGTCCTCTTGCATTGCGGTGGAGGCCTCCTCAATTTGGGAGGCCATCAACCCTTCAGAGTCCTCCTGCATTGCGGTGGAGGCCTCCTCAATTTGGGAGGCCATCAACCCTTCAGAGTCCTCCTGCATTGCGGTGGAGGCCATCAACCCTTCAGAGTCCTCCTGCATTGCGGTGGAGGCCATCAACCCTTCAGAGTCCTCCTGCATTGCGGTGGAGGCCATCAACCCTTCAGAGTCCTCCTGCATTGCGGTGGAGGTTCCTAGGTTAATCTAGCCACGACCATCTCCCCTTTGTGTTTCGGGGGTTTACAATCCCCCTTCATCAGGGCTCTCAAAATACATTGACTACCTTTTATATCTTCCTATGGTTACATTGTAGTCTGTGCTAAATCATAACCTGCCCTCATGGCGACCATCTGTTTTTTCTTTTATTCAAAAATAAAAAAAGCTGACAGTTGTTCTGGACTTGTTGCAGGTTTTTCCTCTCTTCCTGTCCGGTTTAAGTTGTCACTGGAACAGGAAGTGAGGCGAATCTCTCTTAGCAGAGCCCCAGCATTAAAAAACTTGAGAGGTTCCAATCCCTCCCCCACTCTATCCAAGGCTAAAAAAGGTTTTGCCTGAACACGCACTTTAATTCTTATAAATATATAGCCGGATTCAGAGAGTGTTACGCCGTCGTATCAGTAGATACGCCGTCTTAACTCTGAATCTGCGCCGTCGTACATTTAAGTGTATTCTCAAATTGAGATACACTTAAATCTAGCTAAGATACGACCGTCGGCGCCGTCGTATCTTAGCTGTCTATTTCGGCCGGCCGCTTGGGGCGTGAACGCTGATTTACGCCTAGAAAGCGCAAATCAGCGAGATACGCCTATTCACGAACGTACGCTTGCCCATCGCAGTAAAGATACGCCATTTACGTAAGGCGTTTTCAGGCGTAAACTTAGTCCAACAAAAAACTGGCCCAGCCAATGTTAAGTATGGCCGTCGGTCCCGCGTCGAAATTTTGAATTTTTTTTACGTCGTTTGCGTAAGTCGTCCGTGAATGGGGCTGGGCGTAATTTACGTTCACGTCGAAACCAATAAGTCTTTGCGGCGTCATTTGGAGCATGCGCACTGGGATATGTCCACGGACGGCGCATGCGCCGTTCGTAAAAAAAAAAAGGTCAATCGCGTCGGGTCACGATTCATTTGCATAAAACACGCCCACCTCTTCACAATTTGAATTCGGCGCGCTTAGGCCGGCACATTTACGCTACGCCGCCGTAACTTAGGACGCAAGTGCTTTGTGAATACAGCACTTGCCTCTCTAACTTACGGCGGCGTAGCGTAAATACGATACGCTACGCCGGCTCAAACATACGCCGCCCTACGTGAATCCAGCTAATAATATATAACTACTATTAATAATAATACATATAATAAATAAAATAATAATAGTAAAAACAATAGACCAAGTCATCAGAAGATTGTTTGGGCTTGGCGTACAATGGCGCCCCCAGGAGGTCAGAGTGGGGTCAGCTTTGTTCGGGGAACATACATGTTGTGGAAGTGGAGCTTTTCCTCACATTCTTTGTGTGTGACAGATAACACGGGAGGGAGGGAGAGCCCCTCGTAAATCAGCCGGAGATCCCCCCACCACACATGGACAGCGCACAGATTGCCGACCCAGGAATGCACATTCCCTGGCAGAGGCATCAAAGGGGGTCTGAGCATGCACAATGGAGGCCATCCGCTGCTGGGGGGGGTTCTATAGTCCGCTCAGCTGATTCCCAAACGATTAGGTCCCTTTTAAGTGACATTGGGCCAGATTCAAGAAGCAATTGCGCCTGTGTAACCATAGGTTACACAGCGCAATTGCTTACTTGCTCCGGCGTTACGAATGCTCCTGATTCAGGAACATCGCTACGCCGACTGCAGCCTAAAATCTGCGTGGCATAAGGCTCTTATGCCACGCAGATTTTAGGCTGGCATTCTTGCGTTGGCCGCTAGGGGGCGCTCCCATTGTGATCTGTGTATAGTATGCAAATTGCATACTAACACCGATTCACAACGTTGCGCGAGCCCTGCGTACGACAAATTACGTAGTTTGCGTACGTCGGGTTTCGCGTAAGGTTACACATCCTAATAGCAGGCGCAGCCAATGCTATATGATACCCACGTTCCCGCGTCGCGATATTTAAAATCTACGTAGTTTGCGTAAGTGAATCGTGAATGGCGCTGGACGCCATTCACGTTCACTTTGAAGCAAATGACGTCCTTGCGACGTCATTTGCCGCAATGCACGTCGGGAAAGTTTTGCGACGGAGCATGCGCTCGGCGCGGGAGCGCGCCTAATTTAAATGATTCCCGCCCCCGGCGGGATCATTTACATTGCGCGCGCTTACGCCGGGCAATTTTTGCCGGCGCGCCCTCGCAATTTACGGAGCTACTGCTCCGTGAATCGAGGGCAGCGCAAAATATTTGCGGGGGCGCAGGGCAAAATCGTTGCCCTGTGCCTCCGCAAATAAAGCGCAAATGTACCTGAATCTGGGCCATTGTTTTTACTTTGGAATTTTTTCCGTAAACCCCCCCCCCCCTAGAAAGGAGACACCACGAGGATAACAACGCCAAAACAATGCAGACGCCATACAACCTGATGACGCCGATCATGTGAGAAGAGAGATGAGCTCCTCATCAGTCTGCTGCTTTTCCTTTCACTGTCCAATCACAGGCTGGGGGGGCGGGACAAGACCTGTAAGCGTTGCTGAGCTGCAGCAGAGAAAAATCCGGTCTCCTGCCCTGCTTGTTGCCGCTTCTTCGTGTATTGAAGGTGTCATTCCCTTCACATTTAGCCGGTCCCCTTCGTGCCGGCCCCATTTTTTTTCTGTTTTTAGGGTGGCGACTTGCCCTTATAGGGTCCTATGGGGCCACCCTTTTCAGTGTGACTACAGGATCATGTCTGGGCTCAGGCAACCCGAGAGGACAACATACAGAAGACATTCCTCCTCCAGGGGGCAGTGCTGCTTCAAGAGCCAGAGTCCATCACTTCCCCTAGAGGAGGGGCAGTAGGCGTGTCTTCTGCTAACCCTCCTGGAAGCTCAGGGAAGCGGTGGGTGTTGGGACATGTAGTCCTGAGATTTGTAAATGGCAAGGTCATGAGTGTGTGCTAACCCTCCTGGAAGCGGTGGGTGTTAGGACATGTAGTCCTGAGATTTGTAAATGGTGAGGTTACGAGTGTGTGCTAACCCTCCTAGAAGCTCAGGGAAGCGGTGGGTGTTGGGACATGTAGTCTTGAAATTTGTAAATGTAAAGAGCCAGAGTCAATCACTTCCCCTGGCGGAGGGGCAGTAGGCGTGTCTTCTGCTAACCCTCCTGGAAGCTCAGGGAAGCGCTGGGTGTTGGGACATGTAGTCCTGAGATTTGTAAATGGCGAGGCCATGAGTGTGTGCTAACCCTCCTGGAAGCGCTGGGTGTTGGGACATGTAGTCCTGAGATTTGTAAATGGTGTAAGGTAATGAGTGTGTGCTAACCCTCCTGGAAGCTCAGGGAAGAGGTGGGTATTGGGACATGTATTCCTGAGATTTGTAAATGGTGTAAGGTCACGAGTGTGTGCTAACCCTCCTGGAAGCTCAGGGAAGCGGTGGGTGTTGCGACATGTAGTCCTGAAATTTGTAAATGGCAAGGCCATGAGTGTGTGCTAACCCTCCTGGAAGCGGTGGGTGTTGGGACATGTAGTCCTGAGATTTGTAAATGGTGAGGTTACGAGTGTGTGCTAACCCTCCTGGAAGTTCAGGGAAGCGGCACACAGGAACCTGTAAACTCGGGTAGGATCCCCACATCCCAGAAATTATTGGAATGCCAGTTTACTCAAGAGTGATGGGACATGTAGTCCTGAGATTTGTAAATGGTGATGTTACGATTGCGCGCTAACCCTTCTCAGGCTCAGGGAAGCGGCATACACCTGTAAACATGCAAAAAACAAACAAATGGGGAAAATAATAAATATTTTTAGGCTATTTCCTGAGCTGGACGAATGTTTTTCATTGATTGAAGACACATAGCCACTAGATGATGCTAAGTAATTCTTATGCTTAATGCCATCTAGTGGCCAAATGCAGTATTTTCAGTTTGAAATCAGTGAAAAACATTCAACCAGCACAGAAAATAGCCTAAAAAAATTGCTTATGTGAAAATGCATGTACATTCATTCTGTGTGAATGGGGCAAAACAAAAAAATGGTATTAGGCTATTTCTTGTGTTGGTCTAATTTGTTTCCATTGGTTGAAGACACATGGCCACTAGATGACGCTAAGTAATTCTTATGATACTTATTGCCATCTAGTGGCCGAATGCAGTATTTTCTGTTGTAACTTGAGAAAAACATTCAGCCAGCACTGACAATAGCCTAATAACATTCTTTTTTTTTTTTTTGCCCTATTTGCACAATAGATGAAGCTAAGCAATTCTTATGATGCTTAATGCCACCTAGTGGCCAAATGCAGTATTTTCTGTTTGAAATCAGTGAAAAACATTCAATCAGCACAGACAATAGCCTAATAGAATAAAAAAATGTTGCCCCATTTGTAAACTAGATGATGCCAAGTAATTTTCTCTTTGAGAGTTAATGCCATCTAGTGGCCGAATGCAGTATTTTTTGTTTGAAATCGGTGAAAAAAATTCAACCAGCATTGACAAAAGCCTAATAACATTTGTTTGTTTTTTGGCCCTTTTTGCACAATAGATGAAGCTAAGCAATTCTTATGATGCTTAATGCCACCTAGTGGCCGAATGCAGTATTTTCTGTTTGAAATCAGTGGAAAGCATTCAATCAGCACAGAAAATAGCCTAATAACATTCGTTTTTTTTTGGCCCATTTGCACATTTTTCTAACTGCACCATTGGGTGTTTCAAATCTTTGTAGGAATGAATGGTTTATTCTCCTATGTTAAAGGTTAAGTTTATCTTTATAAGAAGTTCACCTTTTAACCCCAAAAATCCTGGGCACAGTGGCTGTGATGCCCCGTGCTACCGGTGTAGCGCTCCATACCCCATGGTGGAGTGAGTATCCATCACAATGGTAAGTGTTCATTGGTCAGCGCGGCTTTAACGAGAAGCGATTTTTTTTTTTTTTTTGGGAGACTTTACCAGAAGAAGCCTCACATTGGTCAGTATGGTCATGTGACTGCGCTGACCAATGAACGCGGGCAGAAAAGATGGGTGCTTACCCCGGGGCTCTGTATTACAGTGTGAATACAGACGAGGCTTTAGTATATTAGTTCATCAGATATTTCTCATCTATGTTATGATGGAATGTGTCTTTAGTAAATTGGGGGAGGTGTTCGGCGGTGGGGGGGGGGGGGACAACCGGGGAGATCAGAATACATTGTTTGCGCCGGTTATTTTATCTTGTTATTCCTGCTGACTGCTCTTCACATCACACACACTAATTGTACAAAACCCTGACAGGAAAATTGTCTCTTCATATTATTGTTCTGGGTACTTCGCCGCTACGAGAATTGTAACCATTTTCCGTTGGATGTTTTTATTCCCGGGCAAAAATGACCCAAAAAAAAAAAAACAGGCGGCGCTGTTACTTCAGGAGCGCTTCAATCTTCAGTGTTCTGTCACAAGGAGGTTTAAATTATGGTTTACAGGAAAAGAGAAAAGCTGATGTAGAACAGAGGCGTCATATTTATTCAGGCATCATCCAGGGTCATCATCTACATCCTGCTGTGCCCATTATGAGGGGTTCCCACCATCCCTGTGCTGAGTTCCCGGGTCTGTACACCTGCTGTGCCCATTATGAGGGGTTCCCACCATCCCTGTGCTGAGTTCTCAGGTCTGTACACCTGCTGTGCCCATTATGAGGGGTTCCCACCATCCCTGTGCTGAGTTCTCAGGTCTGTACACCTGCTGTGCCCATTATGAGGGGTTCCCACCATCCCAGTGCTGAGTTCCGGGGTCTGTACACCTGCTGTGCCCATTATGAGGGGTTCCCACCATCCCTGTGCTGAGTTCTCAGGTCTGTACACCTGCTGTGCCCATTATGAGGGGTTCCCACCATCCCTGTGCTGAGTTCCTGGGTCTGTACATCTGCTTTGCCCATTATGAGGGGTTCCCACCATCCCTGTGCTGAGTTCCCGGGTCTGTACACCTTGCTGTGCCCATTATGAGGGGTTCCCACCATCCCTGTGCTGAGTTCCTGGGTCTGTACACCTTGCTGTGCCCATTATGAAGGGTTCCCACCATCCCTGTGCTGTATATATACTGCGTTAAACAGGGTGTAACGCACTGAAATATACAGCATTAAACTTGCAGTAACGTGCTGAACTATACTGCGTTAAATGTAAGGTAACACACTAAACTATACAGCGTTAAATTTGCAATAACGCACTGAAATATACGGCAATAAACTTGCAGTAATGCACTGAAATAAAGTGGATGCCCAGGTCTGTACACCTGCTGTGACCATTATGAGGGGTTCCCACCATCCCTTTGCTGAGTTCCTGGTCTATACACCTGCTGTGCCCATTATGAGGGGTTCCCACCATCCCTGTGCTGAGTTCCCGGGTCTGTATACCTGCTATGTCCATTATGAGGGGTTCCCACCATCCCTGTGCTGAGTTCCCGGGTCTGCACACCTGCCGTGCCCATTATGAGGGGTTCCCACCATCCCTGTGCTGAGTTCCCGGGTCTGTACATCCGCGGGACCAATTATGAGGGGTTCCCAACTCCCCTGTGCTATATACTGCGTTAAAAGGCATGTAACGCACTGAAATATACAGCATTAAACTTGCAGTAACGTGCTGAACTATACTGCGTTAAATGTAAGGTAACACACTAAACTATACAGCGCTAAACTTGCAGTAATGCACTGAAATATACGGCAATAAACTTGCAGTAATGCACTGAAATAAAGTGGATGTGTACACCCGCTGTGCCAATTTTCAGAGGCTCCCACCATCCCTGTGCTGAGTTCCCAGGTCTGTACACTTGCTATGCCCATTATGAGGGGTTCTCACCATCCCTGTGCTGAGTTCCAGGTCTGTACACCTGCTGTGCCCATTATGAGGGGTTCCCACCATCCCTGTGCGGAGTCCCCGGGTCTGTACACCTGCTGTGCCCATTATGAAGGGTTCCCACCATCCCTGTGCTGAGTTCCCAGGTCTGTACACCTGCTGTGCCCATCATGAGGGGTTCTCACCATCCCTGTGCTGAGTTCCTGGGTCTGTACACCCGCTGTGCCCATTATGAGGGGTTCCTACCATCCCTGTGCTGAGTTCCAGGTCTGTACACCCGCTGTGCCCATTATGAGGGGTTCTCACCATCCTTGTGCTGAGTTCCCTGACCTAATTTGGGCAGACTCCTCCCACCAAGCCCCAACTATAACTAAAATATCAGTTTTAGGTGAAATAAAGAAGTTTGATGAAATACATCAATTAAATGTGCAATTCATCTCGTACACATTTCCGGTCCATTAACAATCATCCCCCCTCCCCCCATCTTTGATGGTGACCATCCAATCAGCATCCAGCTATCACTCTATTCTACCCCCATACATGACATTGTTTTCAGTACAGAATATTTGGTGTCTGAAAATGGCGCAGCGTTAAAAAAAAATAGATGTTTAAATGTTAAATGTGTGTTTATTCCCTTTATTGACGTGAAAGCACGAAACGCGCGGGAAGTGGGTGAGGGGTGAAATCTACGTTCCCAAACGATGATGATAAGTGCCGCGGTGCGTGTCCCCTTTAAGAGCGTTCCCGTGTGTGAATTTTTATATCGTACACCACATTTGCTTTATGGCCACAATTAAGTTAGATGTAGCGATAAGAGTGTCTGCTTTCCGTTGTAAATCGCGCGTTTCAGACGCGGCAAATTCTTTTATTATCAAATCCACATGCTTTTAATTGCAATTATGGTCCCTTATGAGCCCCCTGGGACGCCATGATTGCAATTAAAAATGTAATTTAAATGTTAATTAATTACATTCATTTTCCAAACTGGGAAAAATTCATTTATTATTTTTCCCGCGCCGTCGCCGCGCACTTCCCCTCCATACATTACCTAGTAAATGTTTTCCTTACGCCGACCTCCCTCCCAATGAGATGGGAGCTTGATATCCCCCGAACGTTTTCACCGGGACAATCGTTTCTTTTTTTCTATTTTCGGATATAAATGACTGCGCCGCAATTAATTGGTTTAAGCCGAGTGTATCGTGCGGAACGCGGACGGAAACAAATTAGCGCATTGTACGCTGTGGATTTAAACATGTAGATCAGGTAAGGGGAGGGGGGGTTCTGTTATTCCGGATGCACCCGTGGCCCCTGACACGGCTGGCGATTGGTTGGCGGAGTCTGGAACGGGCCTATCGGCTGCTGAGGAGCTGGCGCTACCACCTAGGGGTCACCCGAGTGAATGGTCTTTAGAAATTGAGAACATTTTTATTTTATTAATCTACTAAACATAATCTTATTGATAACTGACATTAAGTCATCGGTCACAGAAAAGATCAATATAGATATATATAATATATATCAGGGTTTGACAAATTTGCTTGGAATCTAGGAGCCAGCTAAAAAAGTTAGGAGCCAGAAAACGTGCCCCGTCCCGACGAGCTTGCGCGCACATACGTGAGTAGCGCCCGCATATGTAAACGGTATTCAAACCACACATGTGAGGTATCGCCGCGATCGTTAGAGCGAGAGCAATAATTCTAGCCCTAAACATCTTCTGTAACTCAAAACATGCAACCTGTAAAAAAAATTAAACGTCGCCTATGGAGATTTTAAAGGGTAAAAGTTTGTCGCCATTCCACGAGCGGGCGCAATTTTGAAGCGTGACATGTTGGGTATCAATTTACTCGGCGTAACATTTTCTTTCACAATTTAAAAAAAAAAATGGGGATAACTTTACTGGTGTCTTATGGTGGTGTTCTCTATGTATGACGGTGGGGGATGGTGTTCCCCATGTATGACGGTGGGGAGGGTGTTCTCCATGTATGGCGGTGGGGGAGGGTGTTCTCCATGTATGACGGTGGGGGATGGTGTTCCCCATGTATGACGGTGGGGGATGGTGTTCCCCATGTATGACGGTGGGGGATGGTGTTCCCCATGTATGACGGTGGGGAGGGTGTTCTCCATGTATGGCGGTGGGGGATGGTGTTCTCCATGTATGACGGTGGGGGATGGTGTTCTCCATGTATGACGGTGGGGGATGGTGTTCTCCATGTATGACGGTGGGGGAGGGTCATAGGCAGCATTCCTCTTCCTCCTCCAAACACAGCGAGTTGAGTTGATGCCAAAGAGCTTCAAATGCAGGTACTTATATATGAGATCATTTCTCTGTCACTCTGCTCTCTCCTCCTATTAGTATACGAGTGCTGCAGCAGACCAGACTGGCTCTATGCACTGCTTACCCCTTCACCAGTCTGAGCTCTGCTGTACAGGGACTGTAGGAGCGGACACCAGGTCACATTCCGGAAACTTACGTTGTGGAATGGGGGGGAGGGGGGGGAGTCTCAGTAGGGTGATCGATTGACATGGAATTATGGGCGGTACCCCAGGGAGCTCTTTCTTCTGTAATGTCTGAACTCCCTCTGTGACGTCCTCTTCATAGACAGAATAATCTGATTTATGAATAAATGACGATGGAAGGGCCCAGAACTCCAGGCTAGGAATCCATATGCTGCTCCCATTGTATTGCTGCCCTGACTTGGACTTAGCAGATATCTAGAGGTGTTTAGTGCCCTCTAAAGGCCAGCTGGGTATTACAGGAACAATGTGCTCATCTAACTCATCACATCGAACCTGGAGGGGGGGGGGGCACTAGCAACCAGGCGCTTCCTTCCATAGAAAAGGAGTGGAATGGATAGAATTCTCGGGTCTCCTTGTATCAGGGGCTGTGCCCGGACTGTGCCCCCGGTGAAGGAGAAGAGAATGGAATAGGTGGGATTCTCTGGTCTCCTTGTATCAGGGGCTGTGCCTGGACTGTGCCCCCGGTGAAGGAGAAGAGAATGGAATAGGTGGGATTCTCTGGTCTCCTTGTATCAGGGGCTGTGCCTGGACTGTGCCCCCGGTGAAGGAGAAGAGAATGGAATAGGTGGGATTCTCTGGTCTCCTTGTATCAGGGGCTGTGCCTGGACTGTGCCCCCGGTGAAGGAGAAGAGAATGGAACAGGTGGGATTCTCTGGTCTCCTTGTATCAGGGGCTGTGCCTGGACTGTGCCCCCAGTGAAGGAGAAGAGAATGGAATAGGTGGGATTCTCTGGTCTCCTTGTATCAGGGGCGCTGTGCCTGGACTGTGCCCCCGGTGAAGGAGAAGAGAATGGAATAGGTGGGATTCTCTGGTCTCCTTGTATCAGGGGCGCTGTGCCCGGACTGTGCCCCCGGTGAAGGAGAAGAGGATGGAATAGGTGGGATTCTCTGGTCTCCTTGTATCAGGGGCTGTGCCTGGACTGTGCCCCCGGTGAAGGAGAAGAGAATGGAATAGGTGGGATTCTCTGGTCTCCTTGTATCAGGGGCGCTGTGCCCAGACTGTCCCCCCGGTGAAGGAGAAGAGGGTGGAATAGGTGGGTGTAACGAAACGTCCCACACTCCGCTTGCGTGCTTTTGTCATATACCGCTTCCTCCCAGTCTGAATATAGATATCAGATATTCCAACCACTATCAACAAACAAACAAAACGATACTTGTTTGATTGCTGAACTACTGGACTGTTTATTAGAGCCAAAATACAAGTCTTATATACAGTTGAAGAGGAGGTTCCCCCCTCCTGCTCATATTACTCTAACAATACACTTTTAATCAGAAACATAAATTAACATGAGCTAATTAACTAATCCCTTAAAGTAGCCGATGCAACTCCGTGCCCTCCGGGGCATTGTTATGATAAATCAGGATTTCACTTCATTACGATTCTCTGGTCTCCTTGTATCAGGGGCCATGCCAGGACTGCCCCCCTGAGAAGAAGTGAATGGAATAGGTGGGATTCTCTGGTCTCCTTGTATCAGTAGGCTGTGCCAGGACTGCCCCCCTGAGAAGGAGAAGAGAATGGAATAGGTGGGATTCTCTGGCCTCCTTGTATCAGGGGCTGTGCCCGGACTGTCCCCCCCGATGAAGGAGAAGAGAATGGAATAGGTGGGATTCTCTGGTCTCCTTGTATCAGGGGCTGTGCCCGGACTGTCCCCTCGGTGAAGGAGAAGAGGATGGAATAGGTGGGATTCTCTGGTCTCCTTGTATCAGGGGCTGTGCCCGGACTGTCCCCCCGGTGAAGGAGAAGAGAATGGAATAGGTGGGATTTAGGTCTCCTTGTATCAGGGGCTGTGCCCGGACTGTCCCCCCGGTGAAGGAGAAGAGGATGGAATAGGTGGGATTCTCTGGTCTCCTTGTATCAGGGGCCGTGCCCGGACTGTCCCCCCGGTGAAGGAGAAGAGAATGGAATAGGTGGGATTCTCTGGTCTCCTTGTATCAGGGGATGTGCCCGGACTGTCCCCCCGGTGAAGGAGAAGAGGATGGAATAGGTGGGATTCTCTGGTCTCCTTGTATCAGGGGCTGTGCCCGGACTGTCCCCCCGGTGAAGGAGAAGAGAATGGAACAGGTGGGATTCTCTGGTCTCCTTGTATCAGGGGCTGTGCCCGGACTGTCCCCCCGGTGAAGGAGAAGAGAATGGAATAGGTGGGATTCTCTGGTCTCCTTGTATCAGTAGGCTGTGCCAGGACTGCCCCCCTGAGAAGGAGAAGAGAATGGAATAGGTGGGATTCTCTGGCCTCCTTGTATCAGGGGCTGTGCCCGGACTGTCCCCCCCGATGAAGGAGAAGAGAATGGAATAGGTGGGATTCTCTGGTCTCCTTGTATTAGGGGCTGTGCCCGGACTGTCCCCTCGGTGAAGGAGAAGAGGATGGAATAGGTGGGATTCTCTGGTCTCCTTGTATCAGGGGCTGTGCCCGGACTGTCCCCCCGGTGAAGGAGAAGAGAATGGAATAGGTGGGATTTAGGTCTCCTTGTATCAGGGGCTGTGCCCGGACTGTCCCCCCGGTGAAGGAGAAGAGGATGGAATAGGTGGGATTCTCTGGTCTCCTTGTATCAGGGGCCGTGCCCGGACTGTCCCCCCGGTGAAGGAGAAGAGAATGGAATAGGTGGGATTCTCTGGTCTCCTTGTATCAGGGGATGTGCCCGGACTGTCCCCCCGGTGAAGGAGAAGAGGATGGAATAGGTGGGATTCTCTGGTCTCCTTGTATCAGGGGCTGTGCCCGGACTGTCCCCCCGGTGAAGGAGAAGAGAATGGAACAGGTGGGATTCTCTGGTCTCCTTGTATCAGGGGCTGTGCCCGGACTGTCCCCCCGGTGAAGGAGAAGAGGATGGAATAGGTGGGATTCTCTGGTCTCCTTGTATCAGGGGCTGTGCCCGGACTGTCCCCCCGGTGAAGGAGAAGAGGATGGAATAGGTGGGATTCTCTGGTCTCCTTGTATCAGGGGCTGTGCCCGGACTGTCCCCCCGGTGAAGGAGAAGAGAATGGAATAGGTGGGATTCTCTGGTCTCCTTGTATCAGGGGCTGTGCCCGGACTGTCCCCCCGGTGAAGGAGAAGAGAATGGAATAGGTGGGATTCTCTGGTTTCCTTGTATCAGGGGCTGTGCCCGGACTGTCCCCCCGGTGAAGGAGAAGAGGATGGAATAGGTGGGATTCTCTGGTCTCCTTGTATCAGGGGCTGTGCCCGGACTGTCCCCCCGGTGAAGGAGAAGAGAGTGGAAAAGGTGGGATTCTCTGGTCTCCTTGTATCAGGGGCTGTGCCCGGACTGTCCCCCCGGTGAAGGAGAAGAGAGTGGAAAAGGTGGGATTCTCTGGTCTCCTTGTATCAGGGGCTGTGTCCGGACTGTCCCGCCGGTGAAGGAGAAGAGAATGGAATAGGTGGGATTTAGGTCTCCTTGTATCAGGGGCTGTGCCCCGGACTGTCCCCCTGAGAAGGAGAAGAGAATGGAAAGGGATTTTCAGGTCTCCTGATTTAACACGTTGTTTGGTGTCCAGCAGAAGAAGACATTGTCCTGTGCCGTGTCAATATCCCCCGATGTCTATCGATTGCCCCGGCGCTCTCATTTGTCATCTCCGGCATTATTGGGTCTCATGGCTCTCGGGCTCCTCTAACAGCACAGAGGTTGGAGTTTAAAGCGAGCTGCCTGTCTGCGCCGTGATAAATGACTTGATGGGCCTTTGTTTCCACCGGGCTGAGCAATTGGCTGCTATTTGCTTTAGTTTGTATCCAAGAATAACAGTACAATGATCCGGGAAGTGAGCGCTATCATTTTGTCATGTGCCGTTCCCAGCCAACTGGGTGGTCTCCTATCATGTGCCCCTTCCCTGGGATTTAAATAATGCCGAATGGTCGCCCGACCTTCCTGGGAACGCTGTATGTGCCGAGGGAGGGGGCACCGGCGCTGAATTCTGCATCCACATGTCATAATAACACCCACAGCCTGGGGAACTACAAGTCTAAGCATGCCAGGCCAAATATTTGAATCTATACTCCATGGCTGGGCATGCTTAGACTTGTAGTTCCTCGAACAAGATTCTAAGCTACAATGCAGGTTGTACTAATGGCAGTTCTGCATAGTATTCGATCTTATATTTCTTATAGACGTTCCTTGCTCTGTGCTCTCCTATACCCTCAGGAGGTGCCAGGGGGGCATCATCACCATAATGTCACCTCAGCACCCACCCCATCTTCATTCTCTGTAACGGGGGCCCCGAAGACAGATGTAATGTGCATTCTGTGTTTGGGGTGGAGCAGCTCCTGCTGAGATTTGGGGCCCCGTCCGTTCCCTGGGGTGTCTGGAGTCTAATAGCGGTGATAACATACGTGTATGACATCATCAGACTACAATGATTTATGAGACCATGACCCCTCATTTTCTGCTGCAACCGATCGGTTCTAACACTTTATAATCAGTTATAGCGAACCGTTTTGTTCCTTTAGGGGGTACACATCCCGTAGTCCATAGCACGAGAGGGTGGCTACGTCCCTGCACACAGTGCACCATGGAGAGGGAAAGTAGCCACCCTCTAACAGGAAGTGAGATCACAGCAGGAAGGTGGAGGAGGCTGGATGCAATAAGGACGCTTACCTCAATACAATCTTTCTATTCACTCAGAGGGATCACACAGCCCCCCGCCTCTCCCTGTTCTCCTGCCGCTGACCCCGGGTGTCAGGAACACGCCTGGACCCGGTGGATCAGATCCTGGTTAGTAAGTGGCGGGTACATAATGGCTCTGTGCCGGCTGGGCGTATTAGTATGTTGAAGAGCGCCGCTTCATCTCGCCGCCTCGCATGCCGCCTGTCACAACGAATAGCAGTGTCACTTCTCCTGAAAGCATACCGCCGGCCGCACAGCCGCCTGCCACAATATGGATCCCAGACAGCAATCAGCCTGACGCACCCAGGAGATAATATACACCTTTCCAGCCGGATGCACTGATACAAAGTGGATGAGCCTCGGCCTGATTGTCACTGGAAACACCAGAGTTTTATTAAAATACTCATAAATCCGTTACAGTGCAATTATACTACATGGCCAAAAGTATGTGGACACCTGACCGTCATATTTACTATATGGCCAAAAGTATGTGGACACCTGACCGTCATATTTACTATATGGCCAAAAGTATGTGGACACCTGACTGTCACATCTACTACATGGCCAAAAGTATGTGGACACCTGACCATCACATCTACTATATGGCCAAAAGTATGTGGACACCTGACCGTCACACCTACTACATAGCCAAAAGTATGTGGACACCTGACCATCACACCTACTACATGGCCAAAAGTATGTGGACACCTGACCGTCACATCTACTACATGGCCAAAAGTATGTGGACACCTGACCGTCACATCTACTATATGGCCAAAAGTATGTGGATACCTGACCATCATATCTACTACATGGCCAAAAGTATGTGGACACGTGACCATCACACCTACTATATGGCCAAAAGTATGTGGACACCTGACTGTCACACCTACTATATGGCCAAAAGTATGTGGACACCTGACTGTCACACCTACTATATGGCCAAAAGTATGTGGACACCTGACCATCACATCTACTATATGGCCAAATGTATGTGGACACCTGACCATCACATCTACTATATGGCCAAAAGTATGTGGACACCTGACCATCACATCTACTATATGGCCAAAAGTATGAAGTATGTGGACACGTGACCATCATATCTACTATATGGCCAAAAATATGTGGACACCTGACCATCACATCTACTATATGGCCAAAAGTATGTGGACACCTGACCATCACATCTACTATATAGCCAAAAGTATATGGACACCTGACCGTCCACCTACTATATGGCCAAAAGTATGTGGATACCTGACCATCACACCTACTATATGGCCAAAAGTATGTGGACACCTGACCATCACATCTACTATATGGCCAAAAGTATGTGGACACCTGACCATCACATCTACTACATGGCCAAAAGTATGTGGACACCTGACCGTCACACCTACTATATGGCCAAAAGTATGTGGACACCTGACTATCACATCTACTATATGGCCAAAAGTATGTGGACACCTGACCATCACATCTAATATATGGCCAAAAGTGTGTGGATACCTGACCATCACATCTACTATATGGCCAAAAGTATGTGGACACCTGACCGTCACACCTACTATATGGCCAAAAGTATGTGGACACCTGACTGTCACACCTACTATATGGCCAAAAGTATGTGCACACGTGACCATCACACCTACTATATGGCCAAAAGTATGTGGACACCTGACTGTCACACCTACTATATGGCCAAAAGTATGTGGACACCTGACTGTCACACCTACTATATGGCCAAAAGTATGTGGACACGTGACCATCACACCTACTATATGGCCAAAAGTATGTGGACACCTGACTGTCACACCTACTATATGGCCAAAAGTATGTGGACACCTGACTGTCACACCTACTATATGGCCAAAAGTATGTGGACACCTGACCATCACATCTACTATATGGCCAAAAGTATGTGGACACCTGACCATCACACCTACTATATGGCCAAAAGTATGTGGACACCTTACTGTCACACCTACTATATGGCCAAAAGTATGTGGACACCTGACTGTCACACCTACTATATGGCCAAAAGTATGTGGACACCTGACCATCACATCTACTATATGGCCAAATGTATGTGGACACCTGACCATCACATCTACTATATGGCCAAAAGTATGTGGACACCTGACCATCACATCTACTATATGGCCAAAAGTATGAAGTATGTGGACACGTGACCATCATATCTACTATATGGCCAAAAATATGTGGACACCTGACCATCACATCTACTATATGGCCAAAAGTATGTGGACACCTGACCATCACATCTACTATATAGCCAAAAGTATATGGACACCTGACCGTCCACCTACTATATGGCCAAAAGTATGTGGATACCTGACCATCACACCTACTATATGGCCAAAAGTATGTGGACACCTGACCATCACATCTACTATATGGCCAAAAGTATGTGGACACCTGACCATCACATCTACTACATGGCCAAAAGTATGTGGACACCTGACCGTCACACCTACTATATGGCCAAAAGTGTGTGGATACCTGACCATCACATCTAATATATGGCCAAAAGTATGTGGACACCTGACTATCACATCTACTATATGGCCAAAAGTATGTGGACACCTGACTGTCACACCTACTATATGGCCAAAAGTATGTGGACACCTGACTGTCACACCTACTATATGGCCAAAAGTATGTGGACACGTGACCATCACACCTACTATATGGCCAAAAGTATGTGGACACCTGACTGTCACACCTACTATATGGCCAAAAGTATGTGGACACCTGACTGTCACACCTACTATATGGCCAAAAGTATGTGGACACCTGACCATCACATCTACTATATGGCCAAAAGTATGTGGACACCTGACCATCACACCTACTATATGGCCAAAAGTATGTGGACACCTTACTGTCACACCTACTATATGGCCAAAAGTATGTGGACACCTGACTGTCACACCTACTATATGGCCAAAAGTATGTGGACACCTGACCATCACATCTACTATATGGCCAAATGTATGTGGACACCTGACCATCACATCTACTATATGGCCAAAAGTATGTGGACACCTGACCATCACATCTACTATATGGCCAAAAGTATGAAGTATGTGGACACGTGACCATCATATCTACTATATGGCCAAAAATATGTGGACACCTGACCATCACATCTACTATATGGCCAAAAGTATGTGGACACCTGACCATCACATCTACTATATAGCCAAAAGTATATGGACACCTGACCGTCCACCTACTATATGGCCAAAAGTATGTGGATACCTGACCATCACACCTACTATATGGCCAAAAGTATGTGGACACCTGACCATCACATCTACTATATGGCCAAAAGTATGTGGACACCTGACCATCACATCTACTACATGGCCAAAAGTATGTGGACACCTGACCGTCACACCTACTATATGGCCAAAAGTGTGTGGATACCTGACCATCACATCTAATATATGGCCAAAAGTATGTGGACACCTGACTATCACATCTACTATATGGCCAAAAGTATGTGGACACCTGACCATCACATCTAATATATGGCCAAAAGTGTGTGGATACCTGACCATCACATCTACTATATGGCCAAAAGTATGTGGACACCTGACCGTCACACCTACTATATGGCCAAAAGTATGTGGATACCTGACCATCACATCTACTACATAACCAAAAGTATGTGCACACGTGACCATCATATCTACTATATGGCCAAAAATATGTGGACACCTGACCGTCCATCTACTATATGGCCAAAAGTATGTGGACACCTCACTGTCACACCTACTATATGGCCAAAAGTATGTGGACACCTCACTGTCACACCTACTATATGGCCAAAAGTATGTGGACACCTAACTGTCACACCTACTATATAGCCAAAAGTATGTGGACACCTGACCATCACATCTACTATATGGCCAAAAGTATGTGGACACCTGACTGTCACACCTACTATATAGCCAAAAGTATGTGGACACCTGACTGTCACACCTACTATATGGCCAAAAGTATGTGGACACCTGACCATCACACCTACTATATGGCCAAAAGTATGTGGACACCTTACTGTCACACCTACTATATGGCCAAAAGTATGTGGACACCTGACTGTCACACCTACTATATGGCCAAAAGTATGTGGACACCTGACTGTCACACCTACTATATGGCCAAAAGTATGTGGACACCTGACCATCACATCTACTACATGGCCAAAAGTATGAAGTATGTGGACACGTGACCATCATATCTACTATATGGCCAAAAATATGTGGACACCTGACCGTCCATCTACTACATGGCCAAAAGTATGTGGACACCTGACCATCACATCTACTATATAGCCAAAAGTATATGGACACCTGACCATCACACCTACTATATGGCCAAAAGTATGTGGACACCTGACTGTCACACCTACTATATGGCCAAAAGTATGTGGACACCTGACCATCACATCTACTACATGGCCAAAAGTATGAAGTATGTGGACACGTGACCATCATATCTACTACATGGCCAAAAGTATGTGGACACCTGACCATCACATCTACTATATAGCCAAAAGTATGTGGACACCTGACCATCACATCTACTATATGGCCAAAAGTATGTGGACACCTGACCATCACACCTACTATATAGCCAAAAGTATGTGGACACCTGACCGTCACACCTACTACATGGCCAAAGGTATGTGGACACCTGACCGTCCATCTACTATATGGCCAAAAGTATATGGACACCTGACCGTCCACCTACTATATGGCCAAAAGTATGTGGACACCTGACCATCATATCTACTATATGGCCAAAAAACCAACCCATTCAAGTGGTGCAGGCTTTACAGTGTTGAGTTCCCAGCTGTCCGACAAACCCCCTACGAAAGTGAAAAGCAACCAATCCGCATCAAGCATCGATCCTTCTCCAGCTGTCGGTTCCCACTACTGTTTTGAATCTGATTGGTTGCTGTGGAGCAGTTCTGACAGACGTATTTTAGATCCCAGTAATAATGAGGCCCACTGCGTATTTTGACTATGGCATGCTGCCACTTGTAGTTCCACATGCTTCAGGCCAGTTCTGACTCTACATATACAATGGCGTTCCTTTAACCGAGTACTCGGATGCGTTGAGCCTTGTTGAAATGTGTGATTGTCGGTTTGCGTGCGTCGCTCGCTGTCTGCTTCCTGACGGTTTGACGTGCCTGGCACACAGATCCGCGTAAACGGCATATCTTCACCGGTACATATGTACCAACACATTGGCTGCAACTGCCAAAACAGTCTGCCAACTGCGGCCAGGTAGCCGGGGGTTTGGCGTGCGGCTAGACGCTCGATCTGTCAGTTAAATGAGGGTTCGATGCGCGGCGCATCTCTCATTCATTAAATCATATTTTTAACACGGCAGAGAGAATGTCTTCAGGCGGGAATTTACATCACCTGCAAATTGGATTCCGCTCCCGATTAGGGATTCTGCCACAAACAGCAGAACAACAAATAATGGAATCAGGAATCCGAAAATAAAAGTTACAGGAAAGTAGAGAAAGTCACATTACTATTCACAGATACGTCCGGAATGGTCCATCTTCAGAGAGCGCTCATATATTCACCTGCTGTATGTAGGGTCAACCTCCATCTGTACCGCCATTGGCATCACCAGTACCACTGATATACAATATGGCTAAAAGTATGTGACCCCCCCTCCAAATTATGGTGTTCTGGTGTTTCCAGTAAAGGCTATTGTTAATACTACATCATACAATGACATTTTAACCATCAACATGTCTAAGTTCAGTTCCAGGGTGTAATGCATCATGGAAGTTCCAAATGGGCAGCGCCAGGACGAGGGGTTAAAAGGGACACTGCAGTGCCACTCCTGCCAAAGGGATCACCCCCCCTGCACATAGAGCCGCTGCACCTGGAGCAAGTAGGGGTGGTAGGGCACTTGACCCAGGTGCAGAAGCTCTATGTGGAGGGAGTGGGGGTGCTCTAGCATTTCCAGCAGCTCCCTTCTCCCTGCCTATCAATGACAGGAGTGACTGCAGTGCCACTCTTGCCAGCGGGAGCATCCCCCCCGCACATAGAGCCGCTGCACCTTGAGCAAGTAGGGGTGGTAGGGCACTTGACCCAGGTGCAGAAGCTCTATGTGGAGGAAGTGGGGGTGCTCTAGCATTTCCAGCAGCTCCCTTCTCCCTATCAATGACAGGAGTGACTGCAGTGCCACTCTTGCCAGCGGGAGCATCCCCCCCGCACATAGAGCCTTATGCCCCCCCCCCCCCGTCCTAGCCCTGCTCCATATAGGCAGGGCCAGGACAAGGAGGACAGGTTGGAAGGGGCACCAGGTGCAGCTGCTCTATGTGCAGGAAGTGGGGGGGCTCTGGGAGTTCCTGTAGCTCCCTTCTCCCTTCCTCTCACTGACAGGAGTGACTGCAGTGCCACCCCTGCCAGCGGGTGCATCCCCCCAGTACATAGAGCTGCTGCTCCCCGAGCAAGTGACCCTTCTGCCCCCCGTTGTCCTCACCCTGCTCCCTATAGTCAGGGCCAGGACAAGAGGGGTGAAAGGGGCACTTGTGCAGGTGCAGCGGGTCTATGTGCAGGAAACAGGGGTGCTCTGGGAGTTCCCACAGCTCTTTTCTCCCTTCCTCTCACTGACAGGAGTGACTGCAGTGCCACTCCTGCCAGCGGGAGCATTCCCCCCCCCCTCCCCGCACATAGAGCTGCAGCACCTGGAGCCAGTGACCCTTCCACCCCTCCTCTTGTCCTGGCCCTGACTTAAAGGGGAAGGTCAGGACAACGGGGGGGCAGAAGGGTCACTTGCTCTGGGAGCAGCAGCTCTATGTACTGGGGGGATGCGCCCGCTGGCAGGAGTGGCACTGAAGTCACTCCTATCAGTGAGAGAAAGAGCAGCTGCCAGGAGGCCGGGGCAGTTTCCCACTGGATGATCTTTATAAGGTGCAGGGCCTTCATGTTTGTTTGTCCAGCCTAATAAAGCTATATTCACGTTGGATTACAACAGAATGTCGCCAGCTTTTTTTTTACTTATTTACAGTTTGGGAAATAGCTCAGTATCTATCGGTGTTTGCCCCGATGGTAAGGGCATGGTACCTGCTTGTTTGTCACAATGTTTAAAGCCCAACCTGTGTGACGACCATGGCTGCCTCCAGAGATACAGTGGAGGAATGAGGGTAGACACAAAGAAATAGGAATTGCGTTACTAATAGGATCAGCAGGGGGGGGGGGGACGAATGCAGCCAGCACATCTAAGGATGGGTAAGCTACAATATATTACATTTTGGGGGGGTTTAGGTACACCTTAACCCCATCTCTTCCCCTAACTCTTAATCTTGTCCCCTTAATCCTCTTATCCTAACACTGTGGCCCAGATTCTCAAAGGACTTACGACGGCGTAGCGCCATGTACACCGTCGTAAGTCCGAATGAGAGCCGTCGTATCTATGCGGCTGATTCTTAGAATCAGTTACGCATAAATTCGGCTAAGATACGAGCGGCGTAAGTCTCTTACACCGTCGTATCTTAGGGTGCATATTTACGCTGGCCGCTAGGTGGCGCTTCCGTATATATTTCCGCGTAGAATATGCTAATTAGCTAGATACGCGATTCACGAACGTACGTGCGCCCGGTGTATCAAGATACATCGTTTACGTAAGACATACGCCGGCGTAAAGTTACCCCTCATAAAGCAGGGGTAAGTCATGTTAGGTATGGACGTCGGAAACGTACGAACAGCGTCGGATTTTACGTTGTTTGCGTAAGTCGTCCATGAATGGGGCCGGACACAAGTTACGTTCACGTCGTCTAGGCATTGAGCGGGCGTAATTTAATTTGAAAATTTGACGTGATACTAAGCATGCGCCGTTCGAAAAAAGCGTCATTTACGTTGGGTCATGCTTAGTTTACATAAAACACGCCCCCTTGTTCCTCATTTGATTTAGGCGCGCTTACGCCGGCACATTTACACTACGCCGCCGTAACTTTAGACGCAAGTGCTTTGTGAATACAGCACTTGCCTCTCTAAGTTGCGGCGGCGTAACATAACTATGATACGCTACGCCCGCTTATATTTACGCCTATCTACGTGAATCTGGGCCTGTATCTGTAGAACTGTGTTTTTGTCATTTTCGGAGACGGCCATGTTATAACGCGAGTTCAGATAAACGTTTATCAGCAGCGTCGCACCCCTGTGACCCTACGTGCGCCCCTTTATAATGGGCCCCCGGGGAGGAGATGCAGGTGTGTACAGCAGTACTGAGCGTGCTCTGGGCGCCCGGTCATCAGTGAAAGGGTTAAGTGCGCCCGGCGCTGCTCTCGGATCCAGAAAAGGTGAAACATTTCCACATCTCACTTTTTTAATTAAGGCTGTGTATTGTAAGTTGTCAATGCACATTATTGGGAAAATGGATGTCAATGCCATGCGGCTGCCTGCACCTCCTCTATCTCTGTCAATGATTCAAAGACATGATTTATGGGCACTTGCAGACTTTTGGGCTCATCCATCACGCAGTCGTTTCACAATGGGGCTCCAGGTTGTAAATCATACGGAAGGGTTGTCAGTCACTGCCGTTAACCCCTTCCCGAAGCCTCGTGATTTACAGCCGCTGCCACCGCCGGCTCCTCCATAGAAAATCCATAGCACCTGCAAGAGATACGCTAATCGGAAACAGGGAGCCGGAGAGGCGCAGGGATTGTTCACGTTTAGAGGGGCGAGGAATCTTCGTATGGTTCACCATATCGATTCACGTCGTGTCCCAATGACAAACTAGAGTTTATTAAAGGAGGACCCCACCTGAATATCGGCTAGAGTAAAGCGCGAAGGCCCGGGGTGGGGGTTGTTTGTATTCGGGGATCCTTCATTCACCTGACACTGCATTCCGCACATCTGGACCTATTTATCAAGGTGTCTCAAATAGAAAAACGTTCTATGGCCCCTAAGCGCCTAGTTATCTTCTCTCTCCTTTCTAACCTGTACTGACAAATGACAATTCTTATCTCCCTGTGACTGGAGGCCCTCATTGCCATGTCTGGTCTCATACTACATGGGGCAGGTCAGGCGTCGCGGGAGATAATCCACCTTCACCGGTCCATGTAAAAAAAAAAATCATTATCAGAATGTTCCAGCAATGGTGGAAAATAATCCAGCCTCGTCTAGTCTTCATATATTGGTATGCTGGAGGTATATCTTGGTGTGCAAAAGGAAACGGCGAAGTTCATAAAACCGGGTATCCACACATACGCTGCCCACCGTCATACTCTGCAGACTCCTCCCCTGTACATAGTGCCCACCGTCCATACCCTCTACACTCCACTCCTGTACATACTGCTCACCGTCCATACCCTCTACTCTCCACTCCTGTACATACTGCCCACCGTCATACCCTCTACTCTCCACTCCTGTACATACTGCCCACCGTCATACCCTCTACTCTCCACTCCTGTACATACTGCCCACCGTCATACTCTGCAGACTCCTCCCCTGTACATAGTGCCCACCGTCCATACCCTCTACTCTCCACTCCTGTACATACTGCCCACCGTCATACCCTCTACTCTCTCCTGCAAATACTGCCCACTCTCATACCCGCCGCATATCTCTTCTGTACACACTGCCCACCATTATACCCTCCGGTCTCCTCTCCTGTACATTCTACCCAGCATCATGCCCTGCGTTCTCCTCTCCTGTACATACTACCCACTGTCATGCCCTGCGTTCTCTGCTCCTGTAGTGCCCACCGTCATACCCTCTGTTCTCTCCTACCTGTACATAGTGCCTACCATCTTACCCTCCACACTCCTTTCCTGCACATACTGGCCACTGTCATACCCTCCACACTCCACTCCTGTACATACTGCCCAGTGTCATACCCTTCACAATCCTCTCCTATACATACTGCCCACCAACGTACCCTCTGCACTCCTCTCCTGTACATGCTACATTGCCCACTGTCATACCCTCCACATGCCTCTCCTGTACATACTGCCCATCGTCATGCCCTCCGTTCTCCTCTCCTGTATATAGTGCCCACCGTCCTACCCCTCTGTTCTCCTCTCCAGGACATACTGGCCACTTTTCTACCCTCTGCACTCCTCTACTGTACATACTGCCCACCGTCATACCCTTTGCTCTCCTCTCCTGTACATACTGCCCACCATTATACCCTCCACTCTGCTCTCCTGCACATACTGCCCACTGTCAAGCCCTCGCACTTCTCTACTGTACATACTGCCCCCCATCATACCCTCTGTTCTCCTCTCCTGCACACACTGGCCACTGTCATACCCTCTGTTCTCCTCTCCTGCACATACAGGCCTCTGTCATACCCTCCGTTCTTCTCTCCTGTACATAGTGCTTACCATCATACCCTCTGTTCTCCTCTCCTGCACATCCTGGTCAATGTCATACCCTCTGCACTTCTCTACTGGTATGTACATCCCACCATCATACATTCCATCCACATGCCTCTCCTGCACATACTGCCCACCCTTCGCACTCCTCTCCTGTACGTACTGCTCGCCGTCCTACCCTCCGTACTCCCCTCCTGTACATGCTGCCCACCGTCATACCCTCTGCTCTTCTCCCCTGTACATACTGCCGCCGTCATACCCTCTGCTCCCCTCCCCTGTACATACTGTCGACCATCATACCCGATGCACTCCTCTACATACTGCCCACGGTCATACCCTCTGCTCTCATTGTTTATTTCCCCCTGAACTTTTCCTGTCCTGGGGCAGGCACACTTTATCTAGTATATGTACAGATACCAATAAAAGGAATACACTGCCTGCCCTGGCATCCTCCGTCCAGTACCTACATTTCTTCACCTGGACCTGCAGATTGAATGAGGCGCTGTGCCACTAACGTGTTAATTTTTATTCTTCATTCTTTTAATTAAACGCCACCTGTAATTATTGTGTTTCACTCGCCTATCATCACCTGTTAACATGGGAGGCGGCTTTAGGCGCCCGGCGCAGTTTTCATGGGATCCGTTGGGAATAAATCCTCTGTAAATAAACATGTGAAGACTCAAGAGAGAGAGGAGGGCAGGGAGAAATAATTACCAGCAGATAACAGCGTATCACCTACCGTGTGCCGGTTCTCCCGGTACAACAGCCGGCCCCGCCCCTGGAAAATGTTTGTCCCCCCCATCTATAATAAAATCCCTCTGTCTTTCCATTGTTGCCGATCTTCTGTAGGCTTTATAGCTTATTAATGGATGGTGTTTATACACGCAAGTCACCTGTCACATGTTAGATTCGAAGTGGTCACACCCTTTATTTGTTAGAATTCTTCTACATGTTTGCAACTGTTCCATTTCTCACAGAAGACTGTTGTAGCAAGGTCCCGGGCCCCCAGAGGCCTAATGGTGACCTCAAGAGACTGGGAGAGCTGACATGCTTCCTTGTAGAGTGGGTTACCAGTCATGGTGGGTGTAATGCAAGATGAAATGCTGGGCGCCAGTCACTTTTTGAAAGAGATTTATTGTCTCTTAAGAACTGTGGGAGGGAGGGTTAGGGCCAGGACACCCTTAGATAGATGCAATGGTAATTGGCAGACTTACGAGACACTGTCGGTAGACGGCTATACAGGGAAAGGCCTCCAGCCGGATGCCACGTCTGTATAGATAGGATCGCTTTCTCCTATGGCACTGAACTTGTAATGGTCACTAAAGGTAGTTGTACATAACTCTTTGTAACACTGAATAGTTCTTCTTGTATCCCACTGTAGATCTTCAATCACTGAGCTCCGAGTCTCTGGCTAGACTCCCAGATCCCGGTCTCTGGCTAGACTCCCAGATCCCGGTCTCTGGCTAGACTCCCAGATCCCGGTCTCTGGCTAGACTCCCAGATCCCGGTCTCTGGCTAGACTCCCAGATCCCGGTCTCTGGCTAGACTCCCAGATCCCGGTCTCTGGCTAGACTCCCAGATCCCGGTCTCTGGCTAGACTCCCAGATCCCGGTCTCTGGCTAGACTCCCAGATCCCGGTCTCTGGCTAGACTCCCAGATCCCTGTCTCTGGCTAGACTCCCAGATCCCAGTCTCTGGCTAGACTCCCAGATCCCAGTCTCTGGCTAGACTCCCCGATCCCAGTCTCTGGCTAGACTCCCCGATCCCAGTCTCTGGCTAGACTCCCAGATCCCAGTCTCTCGCTAGACTCCCAGATCCCAGTCTCTCGCTAGACTCCCAGATCCCAGTCTCTCGCTAAGACTCCCAGATCCCAGTCTCTGGCTAGACTCCCAGATCCCAGTCTCTGGCTAGACTCCCAGATCCCAGTCTCTGGCTAGACTCCCAGATCCCAGTCTCTGGCTAGACTCCCAGATCCCAGTCTCTGGCTGGACTCCCAGATCCCAGTCTCTCGCTAAGACTCCCAGATCCCAGTCTCTCGCTAGACTCCCAGATCCCAGTCTCTGGCTAGACTCCCAGATCCCAGTCTCTCGCTAGACTCCCAGATCCCAGTCTCTCGCTAAGACTCCCAGATCCCAGTCTCTGGCTAGACTCCCAGATCCCAGTCTCTGGCTAGACTCCCAGATCCCAGTCTCTGGCTGGACTCCCAGATCCCAGTCTCTGGCTGGACTCCCAGATCCCAGTCTCTGGCTGGACTCCCAGATCCCAGTCTCTGGCTGGACTCCCAGATCCCAGTCTCTGGCTGGACTCCCAGATCCCAGTCTCTGGCTGGACTCCCAGATCCCAGTCTCTGGCTGGACTCCCAGATCCCAGTCTCTCGCTGGACTCCCAGATCCCAGTCTCTCGCTGGACTCCCAGATCCCAGTCTCTCGCTAGACTCCCAGATAAGCCTGCGCTTAGTACGCCCACCCCCCTCCCACAAAAACCACCACACTCGAAATTGGGTTAACATGCACGCACTTTGACCATGCGGTCTCTAAAAAGAGAGACGAAGGACTAACGGGGCTGGTTGAGCGGGCTAGATCGTCTCACTCCCTTATATGGAGTCCCTCTGCCCCGTTGGGCTTCAAAGCGGAGCAGGTAGGGCGGGCTGTGTGGGAGGACCTCCTCACACACCCGCCATTGCCACCCGGGGCATGGAGAAAGGTGGCAGATTGCCTCTGGGGGAGGCCTGCCTAATCCCAACTCCTGCAGTCCGGCTCCTCTCTCGAGTACACGCACAAAACGCACTTTAAAAAAGAAAGAAAAAAAAAAAGAACAAGTCTGTAATCGCCCACTAGGTGGTACTGTACTCTCAGAACAAGTCTGTCATCGCCCACTAGGTGGCACTGTACTCTCAGAACAAGTCTGTAATCGCCCACTAGGCGGCAATGTACTCTCAGAAAAAGTCTATAATCGCCCACTAGGTGGCACTGTACTCTCAGAACAAGTCTGTAATCGCCCACTAGGTGGCACTGTACTCTCAGAAAAAGTCTGTAATCGCCCACTAGGTGGCACTGTACTCTCAGAACAAGTCTGTAATCGCCCACTAGGTGGTACTGTACTCTCAGAACAAGTCTGTAATCGCCCACTAGGTGGCACTGTACTCTCAGAACAAGTCTGTAATCGCCCACTAGGTGGCACCGTGCTTTCAGAACAAATCGTACGTC
Organism: Rana temporaria; assembly: GCF_905171775.1. Lineage (NCBI taxonomy): Eukaryota > Metazoa > Chordata > Amphibia > Anura > Ranidae > Rana > Rana temporaria. The sequence goes on along the minus strand of NC_053500.1, from coordinate 8,709,526 downwards.
GGTGTTCAATGGTATAAGTCAGGTATTTCTGTAAACTCCTCGCCATACACAATTCTGGGCTTTTATAGAAAATAATCCTCACTTGTACCTGGCAGTGTTTAAACCGCTTGTGCCACGAACCCAGCGGGTATACAAATGGCACGGCGGTAATGTGTGTTTTTAATCGCGGCGTGGCATTCATTCTCCTTATTGTGCTTTGTGGGAAAACTGCGCCGTGTTTTGCAGGTTATGAAAGTGGTGTGATTGATCGTCCTGTGCGCAGCGCTCGCTGTTCCCCGCGTTTTGCCGTACGCCGGCGGTCTAGGCTATAATCTGCTCTTTTCAAGTCGGCGCTCTAAAAGCTTCGGCAAATGAAAAGATTAAAAGCTCTTTATGTTTAGATGCTGAACTTTTCTTTTTTTTCTTGCAGCACTTGGGGAAAATAGTTTGTGATTAGAGCGGCGGCGGCGAGGACCGGTACTTCAGAACTTCTAAAATACGAAACATCAAGGCCTAATTCTGGCCTAATACGCTCCAACCTGGAAATATTATCTCTATCAGGTGGAATTAAACATATCTCTGGTTCTGCACCGTGAATAATACCCGCCGCCTGTAAACGAATTGGTGCCACAGACATAAAAGGAAGCCATTTCTTCCTCTTCCCTCGTTTACGTTTCTCTTGGTTGGGAATGTCTGTGCAGGAGACCTTCCCGTACAATGCTCCAACCCCAATGCGTACCGTTTATACTCTCCAGTCTTTGTTGCCACCTTGCCGATTCAAACGGAATCGTCCAGCCAGATAAAAACGCCAATTCGAGCGGAATTGCCATGTATCTGAACACCAGCAAACTCCCCCGTCCACCCACCAACCAGCATTTCTAGCCAAGGACGTCTTTAGTAAGGGAAGGTGGTCGTCCATCCACCAACCAGCATTTCTAGCCAAGGACGTCTTTAGTAAGGGAAGGTGGTCGTCCATCCACCAACCAGCATTTCTAGCCAAGGACGTCTTTAGTAAGGGAAGGTGGTCGTCCATCCACCAACCAGCATTTCTAGCCAAGGACGTCTTTAGTAAGGGAAGGTGGTCGTCCATCCACCAACCAGCATTTCTAGCCAAGGACGTCTTTAGTAAGGGAAGGTGGTCGTCCATCCACCAACCAGCATTTCCAGCCAAGGACGTCTTTAGTAAGGGAAGGTGGTCGTCCATCCACCAACCAGCATTTCTAGCCAAGGACGTCTTTAGTAAGGGAAGGTGGTCGTCCATCCACCAACCAGCATTTCCAGCCAAGGACGTCTTTAGTAAGGGAAGGTGGTCGTCCATCCACCAACCAGCATTTCTAGCCAAGGACGTCTTTAGTAAGGGAAGGTGGTCGTCCATCCACCAACCAGCATTTGTAGCCAAGGATGTCTTTAGTAAGGGAAGGTGGTCGTCCATCCACCAACCAGCATTTCCAGCCAAGGACGTCTTTAGTAAGGGAAGGTGGTCGTCCATCCACCAACCAGCATTTCTAGCCAAGGACGTCTTTAGTAAGGGAAGGTGGTCGTCCATCCACCAACCAGCATTTCTAGCCAAGGACGTCTTTAGTAAGGGAAGGTGGTCGTCCATCCACCAACCAGCATTTCCAGCCAAGGACGTCTTTAGTAAGGGAAGGTGGTCGTCCATCCAGCAACCAGCATTTCTAGCCAAGGATGTCTTTAGTAAGGGAAGGTGGTCGTCCACCCACCAACCAGCATTTCTAGCCAAGGACGTCTTCAGTAAGGGAAGGTGGTCGTCCATCCACCAACCAGCATTTCTAGCCAAGGACGTCTTTAGTAAGGGAAGATGGTCGTCCATCCACCAACCAGCATTTCTAGCCAAGGACGTCTTTAGTAAGGGAAGGTGGTCGTCCACCCACCAACCAGCATTTCCAGCCAAGGACGTCTTTAGTAAGGGAAGGTGGTCGTCCATCCACCAACCAGCATTTCTAGCCAAGGACGTCTTTAGTAAGGGAAGGTGGTCGTCCACCCACCAACCAGCATTTCTAGCCAAGGACGTCTTTAGTAAGGGAAGGTGGTCGTCCACCCACCAACCAGCATTTCTAGCCAAGGATGTCTTTAGTAAGGGAAGGTGGTCGTCCACCCACCAACCAGCATTTCTAGCCAAGGACGTCTTTAGTAAGGGAAGGTGGTTCGTGTAGCATTTACTTGGAGCCTATCTGCCCTTAGCTCAGGCATGCAGGCAGGAGGGTGTGCTTACCTGAGAAAGCCCCTCCTTCCATGAAGACAACTTACACGGGCAAGTGCTGTATTCTCAAAGCACTTGCTCCGTGAGTTGCGGCGGCGTAGCGTAAATCGGCCGGCGTAAGTCTGCCTAATTCAAATTTGGATCAGGGGGGCGTGTTTTATGCAAAACTACTGTGACTCGACGTGATTGGCGTTTTTTCGGAACGGCGCATGCGCCGACCGTGGAATTTCCCAGTGTGCATTGCTCCAAAGTACGCCGCAAGGACGCCATTGGTTTCGACGTGAACGTAAATGACGTCCAGCCCCATTCACGGACGACTTACGCAAACGACGTAACTTTTTCAAATTTCGACGCGGGAACGACGGCCATACTTAACATTGGCTGAGCCTCATACACCCAGGGGCAACTTTACGCCGGGAAAAGCCTAACGTAAACGTCGTAACTTTACTGTGTCGGCCGCGCGTACGTTCGTGAATTAGCGTATCTAGCTAATTTGCATACTCGACGCGGAATTCGACGGAAGCGCCACCTAGCGGTCAAAAAAAAATGCAGTTTAGATCCGACGGTGTAAGAGACTTACGCCGGTTGGATCTAATGGATATCTATGCGTAACTGATTCTAAGAATCAGGCGCATAGATACGACGGCGCAACTCAGAGATACAACGGCGTATCTGGAGATACGCCGTCGTATCTCTTCTGAGAATCTGGGCCTAAATGTACAGTGCCTTGAAAAAGTATTCATACCCCTTAACATTTTCATAAAATACATTTAGGTTTTTGGTTGTAACATTACAAAATGTCAAGGGGTATGAATACTTTTTCAAGGCGCCGTAGGCTCAAGTTTTAGGCTATTCCCACTCTTAGGGCCCCATACACACGGGAGGATTTATCCGCGAATACAGTCCAGCGGACCGTTTCCGCGGATAAATCCTCTCGAGGATTTCAGCGGATTTCTCTGCGATGGAGTGTACTCACCATCGCATTGAAATCCGCGCCAAAATCCTCTGGCGATGACGTGTCGCCGCGATTATGACGCGGCGACGTGCGGGACGCTGTCATATAAGGAATTCCACGCATGCGTCGAATCATTACGACGCATGCCGGGGATCCCTTCGGACGGATGGATCCGGTGAGTCTATACAGACCAGCGGATCCATCCGTTGGGATGGATTCCAGCAGATGGATTTGTTTAGCATGTCAGCGAATATTCGATCTGCTGGAATCCATCCCAGGGGAGAAATATCCGCGGAAAAAGATCCGCTGGAGTGTACACACCATAGGATCTATCCGCTGAGACCCATTTGCTGGGATTTTTCAGCGGATGGATTCTATCGTGTGTATGGGGCCTTAGAGCAGTTTTATGACACAATTCTCCGCAATGTGCTTAGCATGCTGCCTCATTGTTGTCCTCTGGGTGTTCAAGGGGGCTGTAGGGGGCTCCTTTATATCTAATGGTGGCCCTGACGCCATCCTTTTCTTTCGCCTTCCTCTGGATGAACTGAGTACAGGATTGTGTCTATGGAAGTTTCCCATTGATTACTTTTTTTTTCTATTGGTTCTTCCAGATGGACTTGTGCTTTTCTTCAACCAGACCATGTAATTTTCTAACATCTGCATTCACATAGTCCAAAATAAAACACATTTATGAATGAATTCCTCCTCCCCATGTGGCACGGCTCTATACGGCGAGCATTTCCTTTCTACGTTATCGGTAGAGACACGGCAACCGCGCTCCTCCCATACAGCGATGAACATTGACGGAGACTTTACAAGAAGCAAAGTGGCGCTCCTGTACTGAGTTTACCCCGGCTGCTGCAAGGTTTAGTAAAGCCTGCGTAGTCCTGACTTATTTATGATGTAAATTTAGATAGCAGACCCGGCGCTGTCAGCGCTAGCTGGATAAATAGATCTGACAGGCATTAATAACGGCGGCAGCAGCAGTGCAGATATGGGACATAAAACTACATTTGTGAATTGTATTTACAGTAATGTGTGTCGGCTCCGAGAAGGTTTTCATTGCAGCCTCCGTACGACTCCAACAACATCAATGCATTGTCCGTTGCCTGCCTTGGCCATGATAATGCAGAGGGACAGGCCACCACCAGAGCATGGGGGATTACCTTGGCACCCCAGATCATGTTTTGGAACTACATTTCCTATGATGCTCAACTACACTGCAGAGCGCATGAGAATCATGGGAAATGTAGTTCCAAAACATCATCTGCGGTGCCAAGGTTGGCCATCACTGGCCTAGGCGATCGGGTACCTGTCAGAATTGAGTACCCGCTCCATTTCGCAAAACTTCTCCTTTTGGGTAGAGCTCCGCTTTAAGTACAAAGGGCCAAATCCACAAAAGGGATACGACGCGTAACTGCTGTTACGCCGTCGTATCCCTGGTCCTAACTATGGAACTGATCCACAGAATCAGTTTTCCATAGTTAGGCAGAAGATCCGACATGTGTAATTGAATTACACTGCCGGATCTTAGGATGCAGTACCGCATCCGCCGCTGGGGGCATTTCGTGTCGAAATGCCGCCTCGGGTATGCAAATTAGCACTTACGGAGATCCACAAAGCTTTTCAGCTTCGTTTTTTCTCCGTAAGTTTTAGTTTGCATACGCAAAATTATGGCTGCTTTTACAAGGTGTAAAGTTAGTACACCATGCAAAAGCAGACCTTTCTGTCCAGCGATGCGATTTTTTTAAAATTTTGAATTATTTTTTTCCCGCCGTATCTTTTTTTTTTCCCGACGCAACTTTATTGACCCATCGCAATCCACAAAGCTCGACGTAACGTAATTTCGCGCTATGCACGTCGGGAAAATGACGTCACGAGCATGCGCAGTACGGCCGGCGCGGGAGCGCGCCTAATTTAAATGGGAATCGCCCCCATTACAATAGGAACGCCTTGCGCCGGCGGAATTTAAGTTACACAGCCCAAAATTTCTAGGTAAGTGCTTTGTGGATCGGGCACTTAGGTAGAAATTTTAAGGCAGTGTAACTTAAATGGAAAACATTAAGTTAGGCACGATCTTTGTGGATTTGGCCAAAAGTCTTTGCACCAGACAGAGACTACTTGTAAAATAAAGCATCTATAAAAATATTTAAAAAAGGCAGATATAAAGTTTTATATGCTTAAAAACCAAAAGATTAAAGAAATGTGGTTCCTAACCATTATTATTTTAACATTTAGAAGTAAACTGGGTAACCCCAACCCCCCCACCACCCCTACCCCCACCACCACTCCACCAGCTAGCATTGATTGTAGTTTCAGGAAATAAGACATCTCTGAGTCGATTTGGGTTCTAAAGAGGACCTGTCTTCCTCTGTTTGTTGCAGAAACATCTTGTTCTCTTGTACTTGTAGCACCTCGGCGGTTGAGTTTTTGCCCGGGGTCTGTAAGGTCTGTATTGGACGTCCGACCCTCCGGTGTAGTGACGTGATGGAATGCGCAGTATGTTGTAGTGAGGGTCACACCGCTGCGGCCCCCTTTCCCCTCCCATCCATCCAGCCTGGGGTCTGTAAGGTCTGTATTGGACGTCCGACCCTCCGGTGTAGTGACGTGATGGAATGCGCAGTATGTTGTAGTGAGGGTCACACCGCTGCGGCCCCCTTTCCCCTCCCATCCATCCAGCCCGGGGTCTGTAAGGTCTGTATTGGACGTCTGACCCTCTGGTGTAGTGACGTGATGGAATGCGCAGTATGTTGTAGTGAGGGTCACACCGCTGCGGCCCCCTTTCCCCTCCCATCCATCCAGCCCGGGGTCTGTATTGGACGTCCGACCCTCCGGTGTAGTGACGTGATGGAATGCGCAGTATGTTGTAGTGAGGGTCACACCGCTGCGTTCCCCTCCCATCCATCCAGCCCGGGGTCTGTATTGGACGTCCGACCCTCCGGTGTAGTGACGTGATGGAATGCGCAGTATGTTGTAGTGAGGGTCACACCGCTGCGGCCCCCTTTCCCCTCCCATCCATCCAGCCCGGGGTCTGTATTGGACGTCCGACCCTCCGGTGTAGTGATGGATGGAATGCGCAGTATGTTGTAGTGAGGGTCACACCGCTGCGGCCCCCTTTCCCCTCCCATCCATCCAGCCCGGGGTCTGTATTGGACGTCCGACCCTCCGGTGTAGTGATGGATGGAATGCGCAGTATGTTGTAGTGAGGGTCACACCGCTGCGGCCCCCTTTCCCCTCCCATCCACCTTCCTCCGGTCTAGAAGCTGTACACACTTTAATGAGCTTGATATGATACTTTGCGAATCCCGCAGTTGAACCACCGGGGCCAATATTAGAATTTCAAATGTGAGGGATAATCATTGAGATTCCACTTTGGCCTCACCAATGCGGCTGTCTGCACAGACTTGTATTACGGCTGACCGGCCTCCCGCGTACATCGCTCTGTAAATGAGGTCGTATTGGTTTTTTAAAGAAATGATATTCCTTGTATCAAAGGCGACATGGTGGGCTGACCTTGGTGTCACTCCTCGTTTACTGGCTGGCGGTATTCATCTCAAAAAGACTCTTTATCGTACTGAGTGCTTTTCGTACTGCACACATTTTGGTTTTAGAGTTTTATATTTTCATATATGTGGAAACGCAACTTTCCAGATGCCAGGCTAAAGAGAAGAGGTGGGAGCACCTGACTGTATGTATTACGATGTAGACAACTGTTGGGTCATCTCAGTCCCTACTTAGTTGGTCTTAAAGGAACATCTGAGCAGGGTCTCAGTGTGGACAGGATTGTGTTTTACATGGAGACCTGCAGTCTTCTGTGCTGTCTACAACATGGTGGAAGAGATGGCACGCAATGATCACGGGATTATTGGTATCACACATTAGTAAGACTCACCATTGGTGCCTCTCTTGACTCCAATCTCCACTCTATTACAGGGCTGTACCTGCAACCTCTGCTGTGTCTGGCAGTATATCTTCTTGCTAAGCCACTTGAGATTCTGGACAGCTCCTTGGACAATTCCTTGAACCTTGAACTCTTTACTCCTCCCATGAGCTTCCTATTTAACCGTACCTTTGCACTTCCTGTTTGCCAGATTATTGAGCTCTTGTCACCTCTGCTGCCACCTGTGTCTTTGTTTTCCACTCGTTAATCTTGCCTTTTATTCCTTGCTTCTCCCTTGAACTTCCTATTTAAGCCATACCTTTGCACTTCCTGTTTGCCAGATTATTGAGTTCTCTTCAGCCAATATCTTGCTCCTTTTGAGGAACCTGCTGCAGTCCGTATCTCCGTTACCGACCTTTGGCTTGTTCTTTGACTACGCTTCTGCTTAATTTCAACCTGCAAACACTTGTTACTGACCTTTGGCTTGTTCCTTGGCTACTCTTCGGCTTGATCCCTACCTGCTATATTTGCTACTGGACTCTGGCTTGCTCACCTTCCGGTGGGGTGATCCTGAGGACCACGACCTGGTACTAACATGCAGCAAAACCCATCTCCACCATCAGGAGCTCTGGTGAACACTGGTTAGTGCTTAGACCCTGCATCTTGGGTGTCATCCGCCAGGGTGGTTGTTGGGAGCCTCTCTACTGCTATAGCTACTGGTCTCCGAGCCTGACCCCTGACTGTGACACTGCCAATTTAATTTTGAGCATCCCACACATCTGGGTGTGTCCAATGGTTTATTTTCTTGGTGTAATGACAACATATTTATAGATGGTTTTGACAATGCCAGAGGTTGGTCATTTCACCACCTGCAATAAGGATAATTACAATATGGTGGGCAATGGGAATATGGTTTGTGATGAATACATATTCCACTCTCCTTCCCAGCTTCTATGTGACTCTTCCCTTTAAAGCTGCAGGGATACACCAATAACTTTGTTGGGGGGGGGGGGGGCATAACAGGCAGTAGGGAGACACAGGTACCCGATGCACCCAGCAGTGTTGGATTGTGTTAGATTCTAGTGGCACCCCAAGCTCTGCAAGACCGTGAAGGTTGGGGTCAACCAAGGTACGTCAACTAAGTATTTCAGGTGTAAATTCTAAAGCTGCATTTTAAGAGACAGTGTCTCATTAAAGGGGTTGGGTTGGGAACATGTAGCCTGCAAATTCACAGAGAGATTGGCAACAGTAAGGAGATTTTGGCCGGGGGTGGACCAGTGCTGTAAAAAAATATCTGGATTAAACAGAATGGGTCCAATTAGGTATAACAGCTCTTGATTTTCGGGTTTTGGATGGACAGTACCCTTTAGGTTGGCCAAACTTTACATGGCAACCAGATGTTTGGTGATGATCCAAGAACTGTGCCCAAAGGACACGTGGATACCATCATGCCGCAGGTTTGTCTACATGTACTGCTGATAATTTAAAGAAAAAAGACGCTGCTCCAGGTGATGGTGATCCAAATGGATTAGATGGGCTTGGTGCTGAGAGGTGACGCATTTCACACTTAACTCGTGCTTCTTCAAAACCACAAGTTAAGTGTGAAACGTGTCAACCTATTTTCTGTGTCCTGGTGGCAGTCTATGTTGGCACAATAAATCCTTGTTGGATCGATGGTGGTGTGCAGCCGTATCTTTTTCCTAAGTACTGCTGATACCCCCAGTGTCTTATCTTGGGGTAACCACATCCTATTGAATATTTCGATGCCACAGGTATCATCCCCCGAAGAATCACCAGTCTTTGCTAGATAATCGGAAGTCCTTTGTGTGCCTTGTGCTTTGTATTCCTGCAATTCTGGGCTGTGGCTTTGAACCTTCCCCATGAGCCTCTTGTTTTAGAACAAGCATGCAGTCTGTGGGTTGGGAATGGCTGCTTTAATCAGCATCCTTCCAGACAGGTCTTCTTCTTAAAAAGGTTTCTGGAGTTCCACTTTAAAAATCAAAGATCTGCAACGACAGTGGTTCGCTGGGAATGATCGCCGTTCTCTGTCATTAGCTCTCCACCACTACATCTCTGTTCTATGACCGCCCGCCCCCCGCATTCATCCTGAATGGTAGAGGTCGCCTCTCCTCCTCCCCGGGATACGCGGCCACACACGCGGTGTAATAGCGCTCTGACAGTCTGTAATTCAGCCGTAGACACACAATGGCGGCGAGCACCCGAGTGCCATTTTTTACCTGGTGCCAGAAACTAACAATTCATTGCGGGGAGGAAGAAAGACTTTTCCTACATGATCGCAGAACAAAAGAGTGATGAGCGTGCCGCGCTCATTAATCACCGGCGTCATTTGTCAGGAGTTCCAGCGATGGCAGCGCACACTGTACCTGCGTGGGACTGAGAAGCAGCACTCCCATAACACATAAACTAAATTAATCTCTGCTTTCCCTCCAGGAGCTTCACTGCTGCTACAATATTGTTTGCAATGATCATAGACAAGGACAGGAAGCCGGTTTCTGCCGCGCCATTAATCTAACAGAACGACAGCGGTAGAGAACCACACGACCACCCTCACGGAGGAGGCGGCTGGGGGGAAGCCATGTTGTCCAGTAACATCATTGAGGAAATAGCCAGAATCAGGGGATGTTACTTAGAGGTTTTCTCCACTACTCAGATATTTCATCTCCATGTGGATGCCGGTATGAATACCAAGAGCCATTTGGATCAATGCACATTGGCCACCAAGTACTTAAAGGTTAAAGGTTGCTTCCAAACCTCAGCCCAGTGTCCATGAATGCTCACCCCTGCAACCAGTATGATGTACAATACAGAGCAGGATTGTATTGTCATGCTGGTGTGACTTTTACATTTGTACCATATTGCAGAGTAGTAGTAAGATGGATTGCAGTAGTCGCATCTACGGGGAGGGGAGGCCTGGGATGGTTATTTTCCCCACAGTGGAAAAAGGAGACATGCTGTCTGAAGGTGACCCCCAGTACAGATAGAACAGGGAGACATGCTGTCTGAAGGTGACCCCCAGTACAGATAGAACAGGGAGACATGCTGTCTGAAGGTCACCCCCTGTACAGATAGAACAGGGAGACATGCTGTCTGAAGGTCACCCCCTGTACAGATAGAACAGGGAGACATGCTGTCTGAAGGTGACCCCCAGTACAGATAGAACAGGGAGACATGCTGTCTGAAGGTGACCCCCTGTACAGATAGAACAGGGAGACATGCTGTCTGAAGGTGACCCCCTGTACAGATAGAACAGGGAGACATGCTGTCTGAAGGTGACCCCCAGTACAGATAGAACAGGAAGACATGCTGTCTGAAGGTGACCCCCGGTACAGATAGAACAGGGAGACATGCTGTCTGAAGGTGACCCCCAGTACAGATAGAACAGGAAGACATGCTGTCTGAAGGTGACCCCCGGTACAGATAGAACAGGGAGACATGCTGTCTGAAGGTGACCCCCGGTACAGATAGAACAGGGAGACATGCTGTCTGAAGGTGACCCCCGGTACAGATAGAATAGGGAGACATGCTGTCTGAAGGTGACCCCCGGTACAGATAGGACTCACATGCTCTCTGGGCTTTGTCATGTGGTCTATGATGTGCAATGGCCAAGAGCGGGGGCCCCAGCGGGCTAAGCTGGCTCTTAATCTGCACACCTCTGCTGGGGATGTTCATTGGATGGCATATCCCCAATCAATACTGCCTCTGCATAAATGTAGTTTTCCTTTCTGGCCAGTCAAAGGGGAAATAAGAAAAGGTAAACCCAATCCAAAATGTTTACTTACCAGTGCTTATTTCATTACATTTACCCCACCTTGAAGTGTCACTGCTGATGAGATTCCATAAGGTGTCTTATTTTTGCTTGCATTGGGTTTTTTTTCTCATTCTCCCAACATTTTATATGTATTACATGTACTTATAAAGACATCTGGGGGGGATCACTAGAGGGTGAAAAAAAAGGGAACGTTTGCTAAATATGATTCAAAATTGTCTCAGGAGTATGTAAACTCATCACCAACGATATTACAGTCTTTGACTTCAAGTGACTTCTCAGGGGCTAGGTAACACCTTGGGGGCTGGACGTGGCCTCGGAAGTTAGATGTGACTTGGTAAGACCTCTTGGGATCAGACATGACCTCAGATTTTGGGTGTAACTTCAGGGGCTGGGTTAGAACTTGGGGGGGGGGGGGCAGATGTGAGCTCAAAAGCTAGGTGTGATTTCAGAGGCTGGTTGAGACCTTGGGGGCCTATCGTGACCTCAAAATTTGGGTGTGACTTCAGGGTTTGGGGTAAAATTTGGGAGCCGGACATGATCTCAAACCTGGGTGTGACTTCAGGGGATAGGGTAGAACTTGGGAGCCGGACATGATCTCAAATCTGGGTGTGACTTCAGGGGATAGGGTAGAACTTGGGAGCCGGACATGATCTCAAACCTGGGTGTGACTTTAGGGGATAGGGTAGAACTTGGGAGCTAGACATAATCTTAAAAGCTGGGTTTGATTTCAGGGTCTGGGTGAGACCTTGGGATCTGGACACGATCTCAAATGCTGGTTGTAGCTTCAGAGGCTGGGGTAGAATTTGGGAGCCAAAGCTGGGTGTGACTTCAGGGGTTGGGTGAGACCTTGGGAGCCGGACAAGATCTCAAAAGCTGGGTGTGACTTCAGGGGCTGGTTCAGACCTTGAGGGCCTATCGTGACCTTAAAAGCTGGGTGTGACTTCAGGGGCTGGGGTAGAACTTGGGATCTGGACATGATCTCAAAATCTGGGTGAGACCTTGAGAGCCGGACAAGATCTCAAAAGCTGGGTGTGACTTCAGGGTACGGGTGAAACCTCGGGGGCCGATGGTGACCTTAAAAGCTGGGTGTGACTTCAGGGGTTGGTTGAGACCTGACGCGACCTCAAAATCTGGGTGTGACTTCAGAGTCTGGGTGAGTCCTTGAAATGATATCAGAAGTTGCATGTGACCTCAAAGATTGAGTGAGACCATGGGCGCCAGACATGACCTCCGAAGTTGGGCATGACTTCAGGGGCTGAATGTAACCTTGGGTGCTGGGTGTGACCTATAGTGCTAAGCATGACCTATAGGGCTGGGCATTATAAAACACCAGTGTGCACAGACTTCTTTGGGACGATAGTTTCACTACTCCAATATGAATAATCAGCTGACAACCCACAGGGTAGGTGAGGACCCCCTGAGCAGTACAGAGACGAGGTACATTATTTTAGCACTGGACAGGAGAACACAGCCGGCCGTGCGTCCCAGCTTCGTTCTGTTCCTGACATGGAATGTCAGCGCCCCAAGTCGGCCATCACTCTCTCCTGACGGAGCATTAATCACATCAGTCTTCCTGGAGGACAGCCGCTGAATCGCAGCTTTTTTATAGGTCAATTAAAACATATTACCTTTCATGGCGGGGATTTAGAGCTAATAAAATTGTGAAACGGCTCTGCCCTGCCATACGTTCATCCGGACTTGATGGATCTGTCATTAAATTACATAAACTCGTCAGCTCTTCTGACACGCCGCAGTCATCAGAAGTGTATTCAATTTTACTGATCGCGTATCGCCAGCGTCCCCGGGGCTGTACAACGTAAGAGCGAGCCAAATAAAAGTCATAGCAAAATGTTACAGCAGTCCCACCTGCTGACCAAACCACGCTACTCCCAGCACTACCTCACCCCCATGTATGAGGTGCTCATAATATAGAGGTCTCCTGGGATGATGTGTATTGATAAAGGGCCAGTGTATGTGATTATCCATTGATTAGGGCAGCAACACTTGATGGCTACAATGTGTACATCAATTGGGCAGTATATACATTCGATCGCAGTGTATTTGTGAAGGAGATATCTTAATGTGCATTGATTGGATAAGCTGACATATTGACTTTGTAGCGGTGCGTTCACTGATTTTATCAGAGGGAATATTTAATTGGGATGGACATATATTGCATTCATTGTAGCAGTGTATAAATTCATTTATTTATGGGTCATTATTGGCGTACATGCGAGTAATACTATGCATAGAGTTCTCCTTTAAATGCAGTATCTCCTGCAATACGACCCCGCCAGCAGTTCAAGGTTGTAAGGTCCCGCCAAGCGTGTCGGGATCCTACAGGTTAAATGACCGCGCTATATCAAGGTGCCCCTCAACTCAACTCAACCGCTAAGCTACCATTATGGTCCATCTCTGCGTTCCAAGAACTCTCCGGCTGTCCTCTCTCAGTTCTGTGTTGGTTTTGCAGTGACTTGTCAGGATAGAAATTTGTGCTCTGCCAAGCTAATTTGCTTTTAAAGGTGCAGGCTCCAGATCTGTCATCCTTATCCTCTTCTTCTTATCAATTTACTGAGGTACTGACTGGAGACGAAGTATGTAGCCCAGAGTTTCTCAACCGGGGTTCCTCTAGAGCAGGGATCTCCAAACTTTCCACCAAAGGGCCAGTTTACTGGACTTTAGGGGGGCTGGATTGTGGCCAGTGAGAGTAGAAAATGTCCTGGCATTTGTAAGAATGTCCCATTATTGGTGTCAGTGTGAGGAATAGTGACCCATCATTGTTGTCAGTGGGAGGAATAGTGACCCATCATTCTCTTGTACGTCCGGCCTGTTCTCTTGTACGTCCGCCTCGTTCTATTGTACGTCCGCCTCGTTCTATTGTACGTCCGCCTCGTTCTATTGTACGTCCGCCTCATTCTATTGTACGTCCGCCTCGTTCTCTTGCACGGCCGCTTCGTTCTATTGTACATCCGACCCGTTCTCTTGTACGTCCTCCCAGTTCTCTTGTACGTCCACCCCGTCCTCTTGTACGTCCGCCCCGTTCTCTTGTACGTCCTCCCAGTTCTCTTGTACGTCCGACCCCGTTCTCTTGTACGTCCTCCCAGTTCTCTTGTACGTCTGCCCCGTTCTCTTGTACGTCCTCCCAGTTCTCTTGTACGTCCTCCCAGTTCTCTTGTACGTCCGCCCCGTTCTCTTGTACGTCCTCCCAGTTCTCTTGTACGTCCGCCTCGTTCTCTTGTACGTCCTCCCAGTTCTCTTGTACGTCCGCCTCGTTCTCTTGTACGTCCGCTTCGTTCTATTGTACGTCCGCCCCATTCTCTTGTACGTTCGCCCCGTTCTCTTGTACGTCCGCCTCGTTCTCTTGTACGTTCGCCCCGTTCTCTTGTACGTCTGACCTGTTACAGATGAAATTTCATGTTCCAAAACCAGCATCCATCTACGGAAGCAGCAACACCGCCTTTCCTTTCCCAGCGACATGCAAAATGTTAGCGGCATTTAACAGTCAACCCCCCACCCTCGTACGATTTTCACTTTTGTTTGCTGTTACAAATTGAAAGGTATTTTTTCTCTGGCTGGCTGCTGATTTGAAATGTACAAAACCCTTGTGTGCGATTCCATTAGCTGCCCTGCAGCAGTGCAATCTACAATTTCCCCAAGGCTGTTGTGAAATATTGATGAAATTCCAGCTTTTGTGGCTTTCTGTGATAACACTAAACATTTGTCTGATGTGAGCCGACCTCCGCTGGATCTCTCAGACAAATGTACCGCGCAACTTCAAAGGCTTGCGAAGTGCATTGTTCCCCGGCACCGGCCCGAAACCTTAAAAAAAAAAAAAAAAAACGCAGCTGCCTGGGAATCCGGAGCAAAGAACATGTTGGGGGAAATAAATCCTCCCCGCGTACCTGAAATTATACTTTTCCCGGTCTATCTTCGCCGCAAAAATTGGAGTCTGGCCGCGTTAGGCAACCGTACAATCACAAGTGGTTTGTGTGACCGGTGTCCGAAAAATGATTGGTGGGCGCTAGATGCTGAATATACATGTCAGCCAGGTGCATTGTGGGTGCCTTGCAGGCTACGCTACTTGTGTGTTGAGTTATCCTTCTAAAACCGCGGTCTCAAACTGGTGGCCCTTCAGCTGTCTAGTGCAGGGAAAGATTCCGTTGAAGGAGGGACAGAGTAGGGACCACTCGCCTGTAGACCGCCAGCTAAGAGCCCTTCCGCATCCAAGTGCCGTGTTCCCAGACCGCCTTCCAGCCACATCTGTCAGATGCCGACGGGCATTATAAGTTGTTTTCAGGAGTCCTTTGCAGATTCTATGTGGGTTATGCGGTGCCAGTTTGGCCGTGTTGCATTGTCTCTGTTACCACCTTGTCAGAACTTTTCTACCAATACACCTTACTACAATCCCTGGTTTCCGTGTGCATTCTCTGCTCTCTGGGTACCAGGAGTCTGGCCCCACCCATCTGTACTTACCTAGTAGTAATAATAAGATGGGAACACTGCTAACTATCAACTGAGGCTGAGAGCAAAGGAGGTTTTCTGCTGGATCCTACACTCAGGATTGTAGACGGCCCCTTGCTGTCCTCATGTACAATGCAGAGCTATTGACCCTGCAGTGTACTTGATGACATCATCATGCAAGCACAGCCTTAAAGGAGAGACTTTGGGGGGGGGGGGCGGTCTCACAGATGGAGAGAGTTTGTTGGACTAAAGAGTAGGTAGGGTATTCCAGCTTATTCCTCATCCCCTAAAGCATGGGTGCTCAACCTGTGGCCCTCCAGCTGTTGCGAAACTACAGGTTCCGTCATCCCTCTGCCTTTGGGAGTCAAGCTTGTAACTGTCAGTCTTGCAATGCCTCATGGGACTTGTAGTTCTGCAACAGCTGGAGGGCCGCAGGTTAAGCATCCATGCCCTGAAGGGTTAGTTAGGTGGGGGTGTTGATGGACCTTTTAGAAGTATTTTGTGATGTCAGTATGAGAGTGTGTATTAACTTTGTGTGTTTTTTCATCTTCAGGTTACTTCCAAGACGAAGAGGACTTGAAAGAAGAGAGCATAAAAGATGAAGAGGAGGAAGATGATGACAGCACCTCCACTGCCCCTCCCCAGGACAGCACATACTCTCCCACCGATGAGGAACAAGAGGTAGCTGGGGACCCAAAGAGAAGCTTAAGCTTCCAGGGCTCCCCAGCAAGCCACACGTGCAACCAAGATGGGGAAAACGAGTCCTTACTAAGTGATGCCAGCGACCAGGTGGCGGACATGAAAAGCTTATCATCTCCTAAAGATGCTCAGGACCAAACTACAAACCAACAACCCAGGCTGCAAGGGGAACCCCAGGACTGCATCGATAAAATGAAGATGTCCTATGCCAACATATTGTCCGACTCCTACTGGACAAACTTAGGACTGAGTCTTAAGATGCCTCGCACTGACAGAAAAGTGTGCGAGAGCCGTAACGGAACCAGTAAAGGAGATTTTGACTGGCATCAGGATGCCCTCTCGAAAAGTTTACAGCAAAACCTACCTGCGAAATCCATTTCCAAGCCGAATCTTTTCAGCTCTGTCCAGCTGTACCGGCAAAACTCCAAAATGTACAACACCGTTTTCACAGGAGCAAGCAGGTTTCGCTGTAAACAGTGCAGTGGCGCGTACGATACCTTGGTGGAACTTACCGTTCACATGAACGACACGGGCCATTATCAAGACGACAACCGCAAGAAAGACAAGCACAGACCAACCAGTTACTCAAAGCCTAGAAAACGGGCGTTTCATGACATGGACAAAGAGGATGCACAGAAAGTTTTAAAATGCATGTTTTGTGGAGACTCGTTTGACTCACTTCAAGATCTTAGTGTCCACATGATAAAAACGAAACATTACCAAAAAGTGCCTTTGAAGGAACCCATTCCAAGCCTCTCTAAAATGGTCCCTTCTACGAAAAAAAGAGTTTTCGAAGTGACCCGACCGTGCTCACCGGATTCCACCACAGGTTCCATTGTGGAACACTGCAGCACACACAAAAATTCAAACGCCCAACTGCCCTCCAACAACCGCTATGGATATCAAAATGGTGCCAGCTACACTTGGCAGTTTGAAGCCTGCAAGTCTCAAATTCTAAAGTGCATGGAATGTGGTAGTTCTCACGACACTTTGCAGCAGCTCACCACACACATGATGGTCACTGGACATTTCTTGAAAGTTACTAATTCAGCCTCAAAAAAGGGCAAGCAGCTGGTTTTGGACCCACTGGCTGTAGAAAAGATGCAGTCCCTCTCGGATTCCCCATCGAGCGACAGCCAGTCCAAGCCATCCGCAAGCTCTCCATCTGGGGGATCAACATCGGAAATGATGACCAGCAAAGAATGTAAAGACGACAATTCAGAAGAAGGTAACAAAGATGAAAAAGCAGACTTGAGCGAGGAGCAAAGGGAAGCTCTAGAAAAGCCTTTAGATCCAACATTGAAATACCAATATTTAAGAGAAGAAGATTTGGAAGATGCTTCTAAGGAAGGAGGTGACATTCTGAAATCTTTAGAAAACACAGTAACCTCAGCGATTAACAAAGCCCAAAATGGAACTCCAAGCTGGAGTGCATATCCCAGCATCCATGCCGCATACCAAATCTCCGATGTCATGAAACCTTCTATGTCTCTTAATTCTCATGTAATGCAGATGAGGAACTCCTTCTCGAATAAGTTTAGGCCGATTGCTCCTAAAGGCAAATCTGTGCCTCTTCCCCCAAGCACTCCCGAACCCCAATCTACACAAGTTAAAGAGGAATCTGAGGATGCAGAATTTGAAAAAGAGTTCGAAGAAGAAATTAAGATGGATGGAATGTCAACTGATGAAAATGAAGAGTCACCCAAAACCTTAGACTTGCTTGAGATGAGAAAAGAGCCAAACAGCTCACCAAGACCAGAGGAAAAGATTAAACTAAATTGTGAAAAGGAGAAGGCAAGGTTCCTGGAGCCAATGGAGTCTTCACCAGGAAGTGAAGACTGTTCGGCACTGAGGAGTTCAGCAAATTGTTCCCCCGATCTCCCATGCGTAAACCCTCTCAGTGCTTTGCAGTCTGTTCTAAACAATCACCTAGGAAAAGCCTCTGAATCACTGAGGTCTCCAGGTAGTTCAAATTCCACAAGTCTAGTCACCGTGTTTCAGAAGCCCCCTGTGAACCGGGTGGACAAACCAGCTGTATGTCTCACTCCACCGCGGCCTACAGCTAAATTTTTATTTGAAACCATTGACCAGCCCATTGACCTCACCAAATCTAAGAATAAAAAGGTTGAGTCTGCTAAAGCCAAGTCTTGCAGGTCTCCACCTCAGAAGCATGCTCTGTCAGACATAGCCGATATGGTCAAAATTCTTCCAAAGGCTACAACCCCGAAGCATGTATCTTCTGGAAGAATGGGCCACATGAAACTAGACATGGACTCCAGGCACATTGACCTAGTCCCCACCGAGGTCACATCACTGCATAAAAGAAAGGGAAGACAATCTAACTGGAATCCTCAGCATCTCCTCATTTTACAAGCCCAGTTCGCCTCCAGTCTCTTCCAGACTTCAGAGGGAAAATATCTGTTAGCGGACCTTGGACCTCAAGAACGAATGCAGATTTCAAAGTTTACCGGACTATCCATGACAACGATCAGCCACTGGTTGGCCAATGTCAAGTACCAGCTTCGGAAGACTGGCGGGACAAAGTTTTTGAAAAACATGGATAAAGGACACCCCGTGTTTTACTGCAGTGACTGTGCATCTCAGTTTCGAACCCCCTCCAGCTACATAGGCCACTTAGAGACCCACCTTGGGTTCCAGATGAAAGACATGAACAGACTGACTGTTGAACAGCAAACCAAGGTCGAAAAGGAAATCTCGCGAGTAGCTGTTCAGCGGTCCCCTCAACCCGCAGCTGGGGACGACGATACGGACTCCAAGTTTAAATGTAAATTGTGTTGTCGGACATTTGCCAGCAAACACGCAGTCAAGCTGCACTTAAGCAAAACACATAGCAAGTCCCCGGAACATCATTCACAGTTTGTAGCTGAGATTGATGAGGAGTAGTTTCTATATGATGCATTGATTCTGAGTTTAATCCTTTTTTTTTTTTTTTATTTGGACTGTACAGTTTAAGAAACCAACAGAACGGGCTTGTGTGCTTTCATAGAAGTAGTAAACCTATTGAAGTGTCAGGTGTATGTCGGTGTATATATATCTGGTGATGTATATACTGGTCTACTTTGCATTATGTTCTGGTGGGTCAGAGACCCCCGCCACATGCACATTTTCCATTTTCTTTTTGGTTTTTATAAAATGTTGCTGCTAAATCCATATCCCATAGAAGCTTCACCAGAGTCCCAATTTAGCTGTAGCCAGGCCGATCTCTATACGAGGAGAAGCCTTCATATAGTATGACGGTTGGGGGTCGCATTTCCCAAAGGGCCAGTGGGCTCTGCAGCCACAGATGAGACACATTGAGATGGGTCGCCTCTATGACATTGCAGATCCAATACACACTACAAGGTTTAACTTGTGGTGCATGCAAAATTAAGAGGGACG
Source organism: Rana temporaria (assembly GCF_905171775.1). Lineage (NCBI taxonomy): Eukaryota > Metazoa > Chordata > Amphibia > Anura > Ranidae > Rana > Rana temporaria. The sequence goes on along the minus strand of NC_053500.1, from coordinate 8,690,142 downwards.
TTTTCTTTTTATGCCTATTACACACTGTAGAGTGCGCTAAACTCACTCTCGCCATGAGGTGACCCTGGAGTTGACTTGTCCATCAGCAAGTCAATTTCAGATTTCCATACACACCTATTAACACATCAGCCTACACACGTGAGGGTCCCAACATTTTCTAGCTCACAAACCAGCTTCAAACACATATGGCAACAATGGGGCCACTAGTGCTTGATGGTGGCGCTCTAGGCTGAGGTGTGGCACTCAGGATAGTAGGATGCCAGCGTAAGGCCCCGTACACACGACCGAGGAACTCGACGTGCCAAACACATCGAGTTCCTCGGCAAGTTCAGTGTGGAAGCCGCCGAGGAGCTCGGCGGGCCGACTTTCCTCATTGAACAACGAGGAAATAGAGAACATGTTCTCTTTTCGGCCCGACGGGTTCCTCGCTGAAAAGTGTACACACGACCGAGTTTCTCGGCAGAATCCAGCTCCGACCGAGTTTCTGGCTGAATTCTGCCGAGAAACTCGGTCGTGTGTACGGGGCCTAAGAAAAACTCATCCAGTCAGTGATGAACATTTAAGCATAAAACTGTCGCTCACCCCACTGTAGAGGTGCAAAATTATAACAACATAATATATAAAAAAAAAAAATTATTTATAAAAGTAAAAATGACAGAATAAGAAAAATCCATCCGATGATACAATACAGTTTCAAGAATGTGCAAGCTGAAAAATTCTCTCGACATGTTTCTCCACGATTAGTAGCTAGCTTCCTCAGGAAATTTTAAATTATCGGGCAGTAGAAAAAGATAAATAGATAGATGGAAAAAGAACAATACATAAGATTACAAGACGATGCAAAAAATAGAAAAATTATGAAAGAAATACAAATTTGATGTTTGAAGCCGGGTTCACACTTGTCCGACATTGGGAGCCTCATGTGGCATGACGTGTAAAAATCAATGTTTCCCTATGGGAGCGTCTTACCTGGTCCGACACAAGTCGGTCCGACTTTGAAAATGCTCCCTGTACTACTTTGGTCCGACATTGATCCTACTTCAACCCATTGAATATCATTGAAGTCGGACCAAAGTAGGATCCTTGTCCTTACCAGACATCCGACATGTGATTACAGCAGCAGTAAAAGGAATTTATCTCACTCTGGAATTGTTTTGATTGGTCAAAGAACAAGTCAGACTATCACAAAGTCGGTTCAAAGTAGTATCCTGTCCATGAAAGTCGGATGGATGTAGGACCAATGTAGGACTGATGTCGCAGAGCAAAGTAGGATGAAAGTCGTACTGCTGTCGTGTAGTATAGTGTGAACCCGGCCTTAATCCCAAATTGTTCTCAGCCAACTCGGGGTTAAAACATCAAATTTGTATTTCTTTCATCATTTTTTTGTTTTCATTTCCGAGTTGGCTGAGACATTTTGGTCTCGGCCAACTCGAGATTAAAAGATAAAGGGCCAGATTCTCAAAAGAGTTACGCCGGAGTATCTACAGATACATCGGCGTAATTCAAAATTCCCGCCAGCGCATCATTGTTTTGTATTCGCAAAACAAGATACGCCGGAATTAGGCTAGGATCCGACTGGTGTAAGTCACTTACACCGTCGGATCCTAAATGCAATACAACGCTGACCGCTAGGTGGCGTTTACGTTCAGGTCTCATTTGACTATGCAAATGAGCCTGATACGCCGATTCCCGAACGAATTTGCGTCGCGTACTCGTCGTTTACGTCGTTTGCGTAAGCGTAAGGTTACCCCTGCTATATGAGGGGTAACCTTACGCCAGTCTGCCGTATGCCATGTTAAGTATGGCGTCGGGTCCGCGTCGTCTTTTTCCGTCGGTTACGTCGTTTTCCTAAGTCGTTCTTGAATACGACTTTACGTCAATGACGCTCACGTCGGCGTCATTGACGTTTTCCGTCGTGAGCTGGAGCATGCGCACTGGGATATTTTTCAGCCCGGCGCATGCGCAGTTCAATCGGCGCGGGGGCGCGCTTAATTTGAATACAAGCCGCCCCCTTTGAATTACGCGGCCATACGCCGGGCCAATTACACTACGCCGCCGCAAATTACGGAGCAAGTGCTTGGAGAATACGGCACTTGCTCCAGTAAGTTGCGGCGGCGTGGTGTAATTGGCTTACGCTACGCCGCCGCAGATTCTACGAGAATCTGGCCCAAAATTTGTATTTCTTTCATCATTTTTGTATTTTTTACATGGTCTTGTAAATCTTTTATGTATTGTTCTTTTTCTATTTCCAGTAGATAGTGCCCGATACATTTAATTCTCCTGAGGAAGCTACTAATCGTGGTGAAACACGTAGAGAGAATTTTTTCAGCTTGCACATGTCTTGAAACTGTATTGTATGATCGGATGGGTTTTTTCCTATTGGCTCATTTTAAACTTTTAAATATTTTTTTCATATATTATGTTGTTGTAATTTTGCACCTCTAAAATCCCAAACCCTTACTCTTTTCAAAATTGTAACCTTCTCAATGGTTTGGCATCATGAACTTACTATATATACAGTTTTCTCATCCAAATCATTTTTTGATGATCTACTTACTGCAGGTATTTGCAGTTAGCGGACCTCCAGCTGTTGCAAAACTACAAGTCCCATCATGCCTCGGCCTCTGGGTGTTATGCTTGTGGCTGTCAGAGTCTTGCTATGCCTCATGGGAATCGTAGTTCTGCAACAGCTGGAGGTCCACTAATTGCATATCCCCGATCTACTGCAAAGATCCTTCCAGTGATGGCCACTTCCTGTTGCAGGCTGACCACACTAAGCCACGGCCATGCAACTGCAGCAGCATTGTCAGCCAAGCTGTGTGCGCTGTCGGGTCTACGCATGGCTCCTGCGGCTCACCAACCTTCTGAAGGTGCTCACACTGCGAGGCAGGGACAGGACGTGCTGCTGCTGGCAGGATCTCTTTTACAAAAAAAATGCTTAAAGCCCAAATCCCCTCCCACAAAAAAAACCTTGAGGGGACCCCGATACCGCAAGGGTTGCTGGTTAAGTCAAGGGGGTACAGGAAGAGCCTGCATTACCTCCTACCTGACTCCCCCCCCGCTCCAGCCCTCTCCTATTTTTTCAGGAGCCCCAGTCTGTGGGCGGTCCCTTGCTGTACAATGCAAGGGGCTTTCTATTGTACTTAGTGGGGGTGACCGTGAGACCGGGGCCAAAAGAAGCTTAGGGTCCAGGAGGCTGCAGAGAACCAGTCTCACCACTGGAGGGAGCCAGAGCAAGGAGAAAGGCAACTATGACAGCCTATTCTACAACCCCCTGGACTTAATGGCCATGTAACCCCTTGCAGTGTGGGGGGAGGGGGTATCAGGTTCATGATACACTTTAAAGGAGTTTAAACTTGGTAAAAAATGTCATTACCCAAGCTGATACTGCAACACACACATGCTGCTTGCAGCCACAAGGGGGCGCCCTAAATTCCTCAGTGTCCTGAAGGAGACTTGTCACAAATACCTGTGTGACAAGCCTCAGGAGCTGCCATTCTGCAACTACTTGACTGCATGCTAGGTCCAGGTAAATCGGCCCTTGTTTTGTCATAGAGCTTAGTATGTAGTCGGAGGGTCGAGAAAGTTGCAGCTCCTGTCTGATACTTCTCACATAATAAGCCAAACTTCACCAACCAAAAAAAGCAGATCTGGGCCTATGGACGCTCATGTTTCCCGCTAGCTACCATTGACACTCCTGTTCTTGCTTCCATTGACTCTCCCGCTCCCATTGACACTCCAGTTCTTGCTTCCATTGACTCTCCCGCTCCCATTGACACTCCAGTTCTTGCTTCCATTGACTCTCCTGCTCCCATTGACACTCCTGTTCTTGCTTCCATTGACTCTCCTGCTCCCATTGACACTCCTGTTCTTGCTTCCATTGACTCTCCTGCTCCCATTGACACTCTTGTTCCTGCTCCCATTGCCACTCCTGTTCTTGCTCCCATTGACACTCCTGTTCTTGCTCCCATTGACACTCCTGTTCTTGCTCCCATTGCTACTCCTGTTCCTGCTCCCATTGCCACGCCTGTTCTTGCTCCCATTGACACTCCTGTTCTTGCTCCCATTGACACTCCTGTTCTTGCTCCCATTGACACTCCTGTTCTTGCTCCCATTGCTACTCCTGTTCCTGCTCCCATTGCCACTCCTGTTCCTGCTCCCATTGCCACGCCTGTTCTTGCTCCCATTGCCACTCCTGTTCTTGCTCCCATTGACACTCCTGTTCTTGCTCTCATTGACACTCCTGTTCTTGCTCCCATTGACACTCCTGTTCTTGCTCCCATTGACACTCCTGTTCTTGCTCCCATTGCTACTCCTGTTCCTGCTCCCATTGCCACTCCTGTTCCTGCTCCCATTGCCACGCCTGTTCTTGCTCCCATTGACACTCCTGTTCTTGCTCCCATTGCTACTCCTGTTCCTGCTCCCATTGCCACGCCTGTTCTTGCTCCCATTGCCACGCCTGTTCTTGCTCCCATTGACACTCCTGCTCTTGCTCCCATTGCCACTCCTGTTCCTGCTCCCATTGCCACTCCTGTTCCTGCTCCCATTGCCACTCCTGTTCCTGCTCCCATTGCCACTCCTGTTCTTGCTGCCATTGCCACTCCTGTTCTTGCTGCCATTGCCACTCCTATTCCTGCTTCCATTGCCACTCCTGTTCTTGCTCCCATTGCCACTCCTGTTCTTGCTCCCGATGCCACTCCTGTTCTTGTTCCCATTGACACGCTTGTTCCTGCTTCCATTGACTCTCCTGTTCCTGCTCTAATTGATACTCCTGTTCCTGCTCCCAGTGACACTCCTGTTCCTGCTCTCATTAACACTCCTGTTCCTGCTCCCAGTGACACTCCTGTTCCTGCTCCCATTGACACTCCTGTTCCTGCTCCCAGTGACACTCCTGCTCCCAGTGACATTCCTGTTCCCGCTTCCATTGACACTTAAGATTTCCATCATTTTAATCTTTGTTACCACGTTCTGTTGAGCCCCTCGAAGGAGGCAGGCCTGCCCTGGTGACCGTGGGGGTGTGGCCAGTTCAATGGACACGCCCCCCTCCCTGTATATAGTGCAATATTCTGTTTTTTTGCAATGGGGGAGGAGAAGCACAAATAACAGAGAAAATCTTTACTTGTGAGGTTAACATGCCTGGGGCGGGGGAAGGGTTTTCTACGGTATGTTAACTTGCTGAAGACGTATCGCTGATCTGCGGATGTAACTTAAAGAAAATGTTCTTCTATCTTATGTTGTTTAAAGGCGGATACTCAGTCTGTTACGTTTGTAATATATAAATGCTGTAACAATTCATATTTAAGCAGGTTATTATAATGATTACAAAAATGAATATTACTGTTCATCTAATTAAACTGTTATTTTTTAATGACCAAAGAGTGGAAAGGCTGTTTCTTCATTGGCGGGGGATGGGTGATCCTCTGTGTCTGGTTCCCAATGGAGTATATAACCTTGGCCCAGATTCAGGTAGGGGCGCGCAAAACTGTGGCGGCGTAACGTATGACATTTACGTTACGCGGCCGCAAGTGCTTGTTTCACAAAGCACTTGCCTGTAAAGTTGCGGCGGCATATCGTAAAAGGGGCCGGCGTAAGCGCGCGTAATTCGAATGATCCCGTAGGGGGCGTGGATCATTTAAATTAGGCGCGTTCCCGCGCCGAACCTACTGCGCATGCGCCGTCCCTAAAATTTCCCGACGTGCATTGCGGTAAAATTGACGTCGCAAGGACGTCATTGGTATCGACGTGAACGTAAATGGCGTCCACCGCCATTCACGGACGAGTTACGCAAACAACGTAAAATTTTGAAATCGCGACCCGGGAACGACGCCCATACTTAACATTGGCTGCGCCTCCTAATAGCAGGAGCAGCCTTACGGCGAAAACGATTTACGCAAACGACATAAAAAAATAGCGCCGGCCGCACGTACCTTTGTGAATCGGCGTAAGTATGTAATTTGCATACTCTACGCTGACAACTACGGGAGCGCCACCTAGCGGCCAGCGTCAGAATGCACCCTAAGATACGACGGCGTAAGAGACTTATGCCAGTCGTATCTTAGGTTACAGTCGGCGTATCGAGCTTTCTGAATACAGAAAGTAGATACGCCGGCGCAACTTTGCAATTACGCTGCGTATCTATGGATACGCCAGCGTAATTGCTCTCTGAATCTACCCCCTTGTTCATGTTTATCTGAAGGATTGCTGTGACACCCAAACCAAGACACCTTCACTTCATGGTGTCACTGCAATCAGAGACTGGAGGGGGCGTATGCCTTCTGCACACTGCGATTGGGAGCCAATCATATGCCTGATACCGGGGCTGGTCCTCCGATCACTCAGCCGGTACATGTACTCTTTATTCTGCACTGTGCTAGGCCACTGTGACCTATACCCCACCACCAGACAAGGCTTTTCCTATATGACATCAGATATGGTCAGAGACTGCAGACATACTACAGGAGATGATCAGAGACTGCAGACATACTATAGGAGACGGTCAGACTACAGACATACTACAGGAGATGGTCAGAGACTGCAGACATACTACAGGAGATAGTCAGAGACTGCACACATACTACAGGAGATGGTCAGAGACTGCAGACATGATACAGGAGATGGTCAGAGACTGCGGACATAGTACAGGAGATGGTCAGAGACTGCAAACATAATACAGGAGACGGTCAGAGACTGCAGACATAGTACAGGAGACGGTCAGAGACTGTGGACATAGTACAGGAGACGGTCAAAGACTGCAGACATAGTACAGGAGATGGTCAGAGACTGCAAACATACTACAGGAGACGGTCATACTACAGACATACTACAGTAGATGGTCAGAGACTGCAGACATGATACAGGAGATGGTCAGAGACTGCAGATATAGTAAAAGAGATAATCAGAGACTGCGGACATATTACAAGAGATGGTCAGAGACTGCAGACATGGTAGAGGAGATGGTCAGAGACTGCAGACATAGTAAAAGAGATAATCAGAGACTGCGGACACAATACAAGAGATGGTCAGAGAATGCAGACATTTGTTCTGTGAAAATGGAACAACAATTGTTCTCCTTCTGTTTCCTCTGCTAGTGGTTGTGGAAAATACATTATGGCCACTAGATGGAGCTGAGGATCTTAGGAAATACTGCCTATGATCCTCAGCTCCATCTAGTGGCCATAATGTTGTATGTCCCAAAACCACTCTTTTTCTTTTTTTTTTTTTTTTTTTATACGAATCAATAACATTTGACCTGTAGAGGAATCAGGATAACATTTTGCCCCATTTGTACAAGATGAATACATGCAAATGGTTTATAAATACCCCCCCCCCCCCCCCTGTGTATAAAGCCTTGGGGAAAAAAGTAAAGCAGCGCTGAAATAAATATTGTAGTGGTAAGGCTTTCCTCCTGGATGGAGTTTTCCATTCACTCCGGACTCTTTGGGGGGGGGGGGGCGGGGATTTACTAACACTGGAGCACACCGAATGCGGTACAGCTGTGCATAGCAGCCAATCCGCTTCAAACTTCGGTTTGTTCAATTTTGTCAAGCTTTGACCATAAAACCTGGAATCTGATTGGTTACTATGCAGAGGTGCACCAGTTTTAGTAAATCTCCCCCTTTGATTAACCGCCCTGAAATAAGCAGATTAGTTCTGACTTCACTTGCTGGCTGCTGATTCTTGGTGCACCCAGAGACAGCCAGGGAAGCAGCATTTTGTGGAGGAGGTCATCAATGTAAGGTTCCATTCAAAGGAGAACTCCAAGAAGGAACATCAGAAAGAATAGAGAGAGGTAAGTGAAACACCGACCATAATAAAAAAAAATATATATATATATATGTTATGCCCCTCACTACACGTGACTGATGTGTATTCGGGCACACTGTTCACTCTTCTCATACCAATGCATTCCAGTAGGCGCAGAACCCATTTGAACTTTTATTAGTACAAGATAGAGTAAAACTGAAACAGATACAAACAAGTACAATTAGTAAATAATCACACAATTAGGGCATCCCTAAATACCTAGCTAGAGACACAAAGATAAACGTACCGGAGATGGATCGGTATGGCTAACGTGGGATAGAACTCAGCAGACATGTGCTTGCTTCCAAGGAGAAAATGGAAAGAAAGGCCTGGAAAAGGAGCAAAGCCTCATGGGATTGAAATACGGAGGCTTGCATGGGTCAAACTAATAAACTATTCTAGCTGACTGTATTAAGATAGAACAGGTGCAGCTAAACAGAATGTCCACTAGATGGCAGCATTGATTTAATTCAAACAAACTAAAGTCAATGAAGACTATTAGGTAGATTCACAAAGAGTTAGGCCGGCTTATCAGTAGATAAGCCGACCTAACTCTGAATCTACGCCTGCGTTTATTTAAGTGTATTCTCTAACAGAGATACACTTAAACATATCTAAGATAGGACGGCTTGCGCCGTCCTATCTTAGATTGCAATGTTTTGGCTGACCGCTAGGTGGCGCTTCCATTGCGGCCGGCGTAGATTATGTAAATGAGCTTTTACGACGATTCCAGAACGAACGCGAGCCCGCCGCAGTCGATTAACGTTGTTTCCGTAAGGCCTTAGGCGGCCTAAAGTTATTCCACCTATGAGGTGGAATAACAATGTTAAAGTATGGCCGCCGTTCCCGCCGCAAGGTTCGAATTTTTTACGTCGTTTGCTTAAGTCGTCCGCGAATCGGGAGTTACGTCGTTTACATCCGCGTCAAAATCAATAGGCCCGTACGGCCTACTTAGCCGCAATGCGCACTGGGAAATGTAGTCGCCCGGCGCATGCGCAGTGTCAAAAAACGTGAGGTCAAGCCTCATTTCCATACAACACGCCCCCCCTCCAAGTCATTTGAATTAGGCGCCCTTACGCCCGCTCGTTTTAGGCTACACCGCCGTAGATTAGCAGGTAAGTAGATTGTGAATCACTACTAGCCTAGCTAATTTACGGCGGTGTAGCCTAAAAAGGCTAGGCTAGGCCAACCTAAATTTAGGCCAATGCGTGTGAATCTACCTATATGAGCCTTATTTAATGAAGGCATGACAATATACATGATTCTGTTTATGTTCTAAGTCCTCCCTGTAACATAGTTTTACTATATGTTGATCCTGCCAGTAGATCTGTCATTTTTCTTCCACTTCCTGTAACAAAGTGACAACAATACTCCACTTCCTGTATCAGAATGTTAACACTATTCCACTTCCTGTTAAAGAAATTACAACACTATTCCACTTCCTGTAACAGAGCGACAACACTATTCCACTTCCTGTAACAGAGTGACAACACTATTTAATTTCCTGTAACAGAGCGACAACACTATTCCACCTCCTGTAACAGAGCGACAACACTATTCCACTTCCTTCAACAGAGCGACAACACTATTCCACTTCCTGTAACAGAGCGACAACACTATTCCACCTCCTGTAACAGAGCGACAACACTATTCCACTTCCTTCAACAGAGCGACAACACTATTCCACTTCCTGTAACAGAGCGACAACATTATTCCACTTCCTGTAACAGAGCGACAACACTACTCCACTTCCTGTAACAGAGCGACAACACTATTCCACTTCCTGTAACAGAGCGACAACACTATTCCACTCTGTAACAGAGCGACAACACTATTCCACTTCCTGTAACAGAGCAACAACACTACTCCACTTCCTTCAACAGAGCGACAACACTATTTCACTTCCTGTAACAGGGCGACAACCACATTAACCAAAGGTGACGGTTGTAAGTCCCCCCGGCAGTGCTATATGGTTTGTCCCAACCCCTGTTGCTGGACAGCTTGCTTGGCCCTATGGCCAAGGAAGTGAACTAATAATGGATCTACTGGCACACATTACAAAACTATGTTACAGGAGGAAAAACAAAAACGGCTGTGTTAAAGCTCCTGTCAGATGGGACAGTGGCGGGTCAATTGTCGGTACAGTGCTGCAGGTTCTGGGAGGGTTGGGAGGTACTGTATGTGTCCGGTTTTCAGGTGGCTTGAATCCCGAACACATGATATGAAACCCGGACAGGTTACAAGCCTAGTCAGACTGCATCATCTGTGACATATTCTCCATTCCTCAACGCATTGGGGGACATTTATAAAAACTGGAGCAGCTGCGTATGGCAACCAATCAGCTTCTGTCTTCACACTGTTCAGTTTAGCTTTGAAAATGGAAGATAGAAGCTGATTGGTTGCCATGCACCCACTTTTGATATATGTCCCCCAATATGTGAAGAGATAGCGCCTTTAAGGCTCTTTCACGTGAGTGACCAGAGGGTGGCAAAATAACACAGTTGAGCAGCGGTTTGACTGCCCCCTATCCACCTACCTGAACATAGGCAGCCACTGAGGGTTGGTTGGGGCGGTATTGCTGCCGAACACGACCCTTTCAGGTAAATAAAGCTGTACGGCAACCGCCCTGCAACTGTGGTGGGTTGGCATTTTGGGGGTTAAAACAATCCAAGGCCATGAAAAAAAGGATTCACCGATGTAACGGAACGTCCCACACTCCGCTTGAGTGCTTCCGTCATATACCGCTTCCTATCAGTCTGGCTATAGATATCAGATATTCCAGCTGCTCACAAGCACACAATGAGACGAGACTTGTTTGTCTGCTGAACATGGAGTGTTTAATACAACCTTATATACAGTTTAAAGAGGAGGTAACCAGAACATAAATTTACATGAGCTAATTAACTAATCATTTATCCAGACTAGGCGACTCATAGATATGACCTTTCAGGGTAGACGTCACGTCTCCTCGCTCACCTGCTATACAATACACATTATCATAAGTGTAAACAGCAGGACATCTTCACACAATAGCAGGGTCAATTAGCACAGAGAACAGACAGATGGCTGGAGTTGGTGACATTAGCATCTAACAGTATGTGTCCCAACATTATGAATGAGTCACTCTTACAATTAACCCGTTGAGTTCAGAGTCAACAAACAGTAAATAGTTCTTTACAGATATCCTGGAATATATTGTGGATAATAATTACATAATAATCCCATCTCAGGTAGTCCAATATAGCATTTCTCAGTCATCCTGACAGCCCCTAGTGGACATAGGATGATTTTAGACATAAGAGGATCTGGGGATGTCCTGGGTAAGTCTTTCACAACCGCCCTTAAAGAGAGGCGGGGGGCTATAATGCAAAAAATATTCAAACTATCATCAGTTCAATGTGATTTTTACCATCACAGGACAAGGTAAGAGAACCGGCCCATGTGTTCTAAACTCCGTCTTCCAGCACTTCGGACGCACCAGTTCTACTCTCCACTGAGGTGCTGCCCCGTCTCTCCAGAAGAACAAAGAATTCCCACGAGATCATCATGTCTACAAAAACGACCAGGGAATCATTTACTGGATCGTAATCAAGTCTTCAAACATCTCACCCGGGCCGTCCCGATAAAACGAACCGCCGATTACTCCAGAACTGGAGGTCTATACAGACCAAATCTTTGGGGGCTAGTTCTGGGGATCAGCAGACACCTCCAGAAGTGGTGAACATTAAATATTAATAATCCCTTCCATTTCTGAAGTAGGAGAATCTCAGTAACAAAGTGATGGTGGACGACGATGATGATTGTGATGGCCTGCCATAGCTACAAAACAACTTTACCCATAACGACTTGTGGGTGCTGTAAACTGCCTGCCGTCATGTTCCTGCCTCTGCTTGCTGGAGGTGGCCATTTTGACTGATCATAAATCACATTTTATATCCTAATGCCGCGTACACACGGACGGTATTTCCGACAACAAATGTCTGATGTGAGCTTGTTGTCGGAAAATCCGACTGTGTGTCTGCTCCATCGGACATTTGCTGTCGGAATTTCCGACAACAAAAATTTGAGAGCTGGTTCTCAAATTTTCTGACAACAAAAGTTGTTGTCGGAAATTCCGACCACGTGTACACAATTCAACGCACAAAAATTCTACGCATGCTCGGAATCACTGAACTTAATTTTTCTCGGCTCGTCGTAGTGTTGTACGTCACCGCGATCTTGACGTTCACAATTTCCGACAATATTTGTGTGATCGCGTGTATGCAAGACGAATTTGAGCCAACATTCGTCGGAAAAAAAAATCCACGGTTTTGTTGTCGGAATGTTTGATCGTCTGTACTCGGCATAAGTCTATATTTGTCAATGCTTTGCTGCTAAGGGCTTGTTGGCTGAGTGGTTTAGACACTGGCCTTTCACCCACCGGACCAGGTTTCCTGCAACTCCAAAATGTCTGGTGGGTGAAAGGCCAGTGTCTAAACCACTCAGCCAACAATCCCAAAGGATTGACAAATCCAGACATAGCAAATAAAATGTGATTATTGATCAGTAAAATGGCCACCTCCAGCAAGCAGAGACTCTTGTTTCAACTATTTGAATTTCTATGCATCAATGATCACATTTTATTTACTCTGGATTTATCAGCTGAGTCTCATCAAGGGCTGGTTGGCCCCAAGGGTTTAGGCATCAGCCCTTATCCCAAGAGAAGTCATTGGTGTTCCAGGTTCAAATCTTGATTCAACTATATGAATATCTAAGTGTCGGTGATCACATCTTATTTATTAAGTCTGGACTAATCAACAGCACTCTTTCGAAGGCCTCCTTGGATCTGTGGTTAAGTGAACCATCTTTTCAGCAGAAGGAAACTTTGGAGTTGTAGGTTTGAAACTTCATTAAACTATTTGAAGTTCTAGGAGTCAATTATTTACTAAATCTGGATTTATCAGCTTGCTGCCTCATACGGCTGTTTGGCCCTGGGGTTTAGGAACCAGCTTTTGACCCACCTAAAATCCTGGTGTTCCATGTCTGACTCTCTTGATTCCCCTATTTGATTCTCTAGGACAGTGTTTCCCAACTTCAGTCCTCAAGGCGCCCCAACAGGTCATGTTTTCAGGATTTCCCTCAGATGAAATGGCTGTGGTAATTACTAAGGCAGTGAAACTGATCAAATCACCTGTGCAAAATAATGGAAAGCCTGAAAACATGACCTGTTGGTGTGCCTTGAGGACTGGAGTTGGGAAACACTGCTCTAGGAGTCAATGATCACATCTTAATTACTAAGTCTGGATTAATCATTCCATGGCTTCAAAGGCCAAGTTGGCCCAGTGGTTTAGAGACCTCCCTTTCACCATACGGTCTTTTGATGTTCCAGGTTCTAATCTTGATTGAACTTTTCGAATTTCTAGGAGTCAATTATCACATTTTATCTACTAAATTTGGGTAATTCAACCCTCTTCACGGAAAAAGGTCTTGTTGGCCCAGTGGTTTAAGAACCAACCTTTCCACTAAACAGATAATTTGGAGTTGCGGGTTCGAATCTTGATTAAGCCATTTGAATTTCTAGGACAACAATCATTTAATAACTCTGGATTTATCAGCGTGCTGCTAAACAATGCTGGTTCGGGAATCAGCTTCTGGGATTAATCAAAACATCTCTTTAAAGGCCTAGTTGGCCTGTTCCATATCTGACTCTCTTGATTCCCATATTTGATTCTCTAGGAGTCAATGATCACATCTTAATTACTAAGTCTGGATTAATCATTCCATGGCTTTAAAGGCCAAGTTGGCCCAGTGGTTTAGAAACCACCATACGGTCTTTTGATGTTCCAGGTTCTAATCTTGATTGAACTTTTCGAATTTCTAGGAGTCAATTATCACATTTTATCTACTAAATTTGGGTAATTCAACACTCTTCATGGAAAGGTCTTGTTGGCCCAGTGGTTTAAGAACCGACCTTTCCACTAAACAGATAATTTGGAGTTGCAGGTTCAAATCTTGATTAAACCATTTGAATTTCTAGGACAACAATCATTTAATAATTCTGGATTTATCAGCGTGCTGCTAAACAGTGCTGGTTCGGGAATCAGCTTCTGGGATTAATCAAAACATCTCTTTAAAGGCCTAGTTGGCCCGGAGGTTTATAAACCACCCTTTCACCCAACAGAATTCTAGTGTTCAAGGTTTATATAATAAATCTGGATGTATCAGTGTGCTGCCACATACGGCTTGTTTGGCCCTGGGGTTTAGGACCCAGCTATTGACCCACCTGAAATCCTAGTGTTCCATGTCTGACTCTTGATTTGATTCTCTAGGAGTCAATGATCACACCTTAATTACTAAGTCTGGATTAATCATTAGATGTCCTCGAAGGCCAAGTTGGCCCAGTGGTTTAGAGACAACCCTTTCACCATATGGTCTTTTGATGTTCCAGGTTCTAATCTTGATTAAACTTTCTGAATTTCTAGGAGTCAATTATCACTTTTTATCTACTAAGTTTGAGTAATTCATTACCCTGCTAGAAAGGGCTTGTTGGCCCAGTGGTTTAAGAACCAACCTTTCCACTAAACAGATAATTTGGAGTTGTAGGTTCAAATCTTGATTAAACTATTTAAATTTCTAGGACAACAATCATTTAATAATTCTGGATATATCAGCGTGCTGCTAAACAATGCTGGTTCAGGAATCAGCTTCTGGGATTAATCAAAACATCTCTTTAAAGGCCTAGTTGGCCCGGAGGTTTATAAACCACCCTTTCACCCAACAGAATTCTGGTGTTCAAGGTTTATATAATAAATCTGGATGTATCAGTGTGCTGCCTCATACGGCTTGTTTGGCCCTGGGGTTTAGGAACCAGCTTTTGACCCACCTAAAATCCTGGTGTTCCATGTCTGACTCTCTTGATTCCCATATTTGATTCTCTAGGAGTCAATGATCACATCTTAATTACTAAGTCTGGATTAATCATTCCATGGCTTTAAAGGCCAAGTTGGCCCAGTGGTTTAGAGACCACCCTTTCACCATACGGTCTTTTGATGTTCCAGGTTCTAGTCTTGATTGAACTTTTCGAATTTCTAGGAGTCAATTATCACATTTTATCTACTAAATTTGGGTAATATAAAACTCTTCATGGAAAGGTCTTGTTGGCCCAGTGGTTTAAGAACCGACCTTTCACTAAACAGATATTTTGGAGTTGCAGGTTCAAATCTTGATTAAAATCTTGAATTTCTAGGACAACAATCATTTAATAATTCTGGATATATCAGCGTGGTGCTAAACAATGCTGCCACATACGGCTTGTTTGTCCCTGGGGTTTAGGAACCAGCTAATGACCCACCTGAAATTCTGGTGTTTCATGTCTGACTCTTGATTCCCCTGTTTGATTCTATAGGAGTCAATGATCACACCTTAATTACTAAGTCTGGACTGATCAGGGGATGCCATTGAAAGCCAAGTTGGCCCAGTGGTTTAAAAACCACCCTTTCACCATATGGTCTTTGGATGTTCCAGGTTCTAATCTTGATTAAACTTTCCGAATTTCTAGGAGTCAATTATCACATTTTATCTACTAAGTTTGAGTAATTCATTACTCTACTAGAAAGGACTTGTTGGCCCGGTGGGTTAAGAACCAACCTTTCGCTAAACAGATCGTTTGGAGTTGCAGGTTCAAATCTTGTTTAAACCATTTGAATTTCTAGGACAACGATCATTTAATAATTCTGGATTTATCAGCGTGCTGCCAAACAAGGCTGGTTCGGGAATCAGCTTTTGGGATTAATCAAAACATCTCTTTAAAGTCCTAGCTGGCCCGGAGGTTTATAAATCACCCTAAGTTTGGGCAATTCAACACACTCTGAGGAAGGGCTTGTTGGCCCAGTGGTTTAAGAACCAACCTTTCACTAAACAGATAATTTGAAGTTGCAGGTTCAAATCTTGATTAAGCTATTTGATTTTCTAAGACAACAAATAATAATTCTTGACCCATCTGAAATTGTGGTGTTCCAGGTTCGACTTTTCGATTCAACCTCTTGATATTATAGTAATCAATTATCAAATCTTATTTCCTAAGTCTGGATTGAAAAACACAAATGCCTTGTTGGCCCAGTGGTTTAGAAACTACCTTCTCACCCAACAGATCTTTTGGAGTTGAAGGTTTGAATCTTAACTCAACTATCTTAAGCTCTATGTGTCAATGATCACATTTGATTTACAAAGTCTAGATATATATTAATCAACCAACCAGCATAAAGGCCTTGTTGGCCCGGTGGTTTAGAAACCAGTCTTTCAGCCCACAGCAATTTTGGAGTTGCAGGTTCAAATCTTGATTTAACGTATTTAAATTTCAATACATCAATTATCACTATATATTTACCAAGTCTGGCTTTAGCAACATTCTGCCACATTTGAATTTTTAGGAGGCAACAATCACATTTTATTTACTAAGTTTAGATTTACTGGCTGATTGGCTCAAAAGTACTGTTTGGCCTAGGGGGGGGGGGGAGTTAGACATTTTTTTTTTTCAACTCAGCAGAGACTTTAATGTTGTAGGTTCAAATCTTGATTCAACTATTCAAGTTTCTAGAAACAAATCATCACATTTTATTTACCAAGTCTGGATGTTCAAACTCAAACCATTGGTTGGCTCGGGGGTTTAGATTCCAGCACAGAGCCTAGGCGTTCCAGGTTCAAATCCCGGTTCAACCATACCATTTTTTTATAAGCAGGGTTCACATTTAAATTTACTAAGTCGTGATTCATGACACCAATAAGCAAAAGGCTAAATGGCTCAGGGGTTTAGGAGCTGGCCCATAACGCAGCAGAGATTTTGAAGTTCCAGGTTCAAATCCTGGGTCAATTATTTGAACGTGTGCAGAAATTTTACTCCTGAAGTAGGAGGACAAGCACACCAACAAATGAGCGAAGGTGGATAGCTCAATAAATAAGAACGATGAGTACGGTGCTGGAAACTCAAGTTCAATTCCACAGAACTGCATGTAAAGATGGATGCGGACCAATGAAAAGTGCTACAGGCATGTAACTGACAAATCACTGTACAGTGTGGGATGAAGGCCCATAAAGGATGCAATAAACCCTAAAGAACATTCAGAAGAAACTAACAACCCTCCAGCCTGGATGCAGGACTACAAAAGATGCAATGCTAACAAGAGGAAAAAAACAACAACAACAGCTAACAACCTACCAATTGGAAGACGACCCATCACCAAGAAAAATGAGAGGAAATAACAAGCAAGATTCAAGCCTAGGTGGTGGACCCCGTGAAAGGCACACTAGACCCAAGAGGAAAACATGTAAAGAACAAGCAAGTCTCCAGCCTGGAAGAGGACCCCATGAAAGATACAAGAGACCTGAGAGGAACTTGGAGGTAATAAACATGTCACCAACAAGGAAAGGTGCAGCAAGCCAAGTACTAGCTTGGAGGAAGGAGACACTTCAATAAGACTAGTGTAGAAGCTTGGAGGACAAAGCAACCTTCAACTAATGGTACAATAAGAAATATTTTTTTTAATTTTTTTTTTTTTGTGACATTTGCTCCCCTCGCACCTCCTAACCCATTTTCCCACAAACCTTTTCCCTGTATCACAGGGGATCTCAACCTCCTTGACTTGGCCTTAACCCATGTACCTAGAACTCAAGGGATTCGAACCCAGGCCTCCAGCACACCAACCTGCATGCTTAGCCTCTGAGCCATCTCTGCTACTCAATTATAGATCTGCTCGTTCTCCTAGTTCAGATGTACTGACAACAGAGAGCCAAACAAAAAAAAAATACTTTTTTAACTAAGAATATTAATATATAGCATCAAAATAACAACGCATACATTAGGTACAGCAGGAGACAAGAACAATCGAGTACTGCCTGTGAAACTTTTATCATTTGCACCAGTGGCAGATCGTCCAGTAGGGACGTCATCACGGTCAAGCAGGTGAATCCCGGGAGAATCCCTGATCACCATAGATGAGGTAAGCCCTCCGGACCTGATCAGGGGGTGGCAGTTGTGTCCCTGTTTGAACAAAAATTACCACTGGCCGCCACTGATTTGCACTAACATTTACATTTTTCGACAAGCTGTTGTAGTGCAACCCCTTTTTCAAGATCCGAGCATTTACACCTTGGACCTTGAAGATGGGGGTAGACCTCGAAAGCTTGTCCTGAACATGTGTATATTACTGCATATAAAATAAAAGTATCACGGACAGTACTCAATTGTTCTTGTTATAAGTGCACTAATACGGCTACAACCCCCTCATACACAAGACGAAAAGGCAAAAAGTATTGTCAAAGTTGCCACTTTTAACTGCTAACTAAACATATAAACCAGCCTCTCTCAACCCTTTTAAACATGGAGGAACCCATGAAATAGTTTTCCAGGCTCATGGAACCCCTGATAATAATTACTATTAGCCAGATTCACGTAGGCGGGCGCAAAGTTAGGCAGGCGTAGCGTATGGCATATACACTACGCCGCCGTAAGTTAGAGAGGCAAGTGCTGTATTCACAAAGCACTTGCCTCCTAAGTTACGGCGGCGTAGCGTAAATGGGGTCGGCGTAAGCGCGCCTAATTCAAATGAGGATGAGGGGGGCGTGTTTTATGTAAATGGGTGGTGACCCGACGTGATTGACGTTTTTTACGAACGGCGCATGCGCCGTCCGTGTACATATCCCAGTGTGCATTGCTCCAAAGTACGCCGCAAGGACGTATCGGTTTTGACGTGAACGTAAATTACGTCCAGCCCCATTC
This sequence comes from Rana temporaria, assembly GCF_905171775.1. Taxonomy (NCBI): domain Eukaryota; kingdom Metazoa; phylum Chordata; class Amphibia; order Anura; family Ranidae; genus Rana; species Rana temporaria. The sequence continues at coordinate 8,671,586 of NC_053500.1, read as the reverse complement.
ACGGACGACTTACGCAAACGACGTAAAAATGTCAAATTTCGACGCGGGAACGACAGCCATACTTAACATTGGCTAGGCGACCTAGGGGGCAGCTTTATCTTTACGCCGGCGTACCTCTTACGGAAACGGCGTATCTTTACTGCGACGGGCGCACGTACATTCGTGAATCGGCGTATCTAGTCATTTACATATTCTACGCCAAACTCAACGGAATCGCCACCTAGCGGCCAGCAGAAAAAATTGCACCCTAAAATACGACGGCGTAGGAGACTTATGCCGCTCGTATCTTAGGCCTCGTACAGACGGGCAAACATGTACGATGAAAACGGTCCGCCGGACCATTTTCAGCGTACATGTCTGCCCGGAGATTTCTGTATGATGGCTGTACACACCATCATACAGAAATCCGCGCGTACTCGATATGCGGCGACGAGGCCGCAACGATGACGCGGCGACGTGCGCGGCCCTGGCAGTTCAATGCTTCCACGCATGCGTCGAAGTCATTCGACGCATGCGAGGGATGGCGGCCGCTAGGACATGTACGGTAGGTCTGTACAGACGACCGAACATGTCCGACGGACAGGATTCCAGCGGGCATGTTTCTAAACATGTTTAGAAATATTTGCCAGCTCGAAAAAGGCCCTGCGGGCAAATGTACGCTGGAATCCTGTCCGCTCGGCTGTACAGACGACCGAACATGTCTGCTGAAACTGGTCCACGGACCAGTTTCAGCAGACATGTTCGGTCGTCTGTACGGGGCCTTAGCCTAATTTAAGCGTATCTGGTTTCCAGAATACACTTAAATTTACGCCGGCGTAGATTCATAACCCTACCTGAATCCAGCTATCTATCTGCAACCCACAGTACATTTGTGTGGTAGTCGCTAGGTAACAATGGGGGTCATTTACAAAACGCAAATCCACTTTCCACTACAAGTGCACTTTCGCTGTAGATCCAAGGGGAACATGCAAATGAAATAAAAAACAGCCGTTTTTGCTTGCACATGATTGGATGATAAAATCAGCAGAGCTTCCCCTCAGATTTACAGAGACTGCACTTACAAGTGCACTTGTAGTGCAAGGGGGATTTGCGTTTCGTAAATAACCCCCAATGTTCCTTACATTTGTGGTCATCGGGAAGAATTACCCCCCTACAGATACAAAGATTAATAGTGTCAGTGGGAACTTATCTGAGAGTAAGAAATTGCTCTAGGAAACCCCCCCCCCCCCCAAGTGCTGATGCCAGGAGCTCCATTTCATACTTACAACTGAATTATGTGTGTGTGTGTGTGACCACCATAAAGCTAACCATACATGTTACCGTACAATCACCCATCTGTGCATCTACCATAACAATGTCATATGAGGACCTAACTAAATGATCTGCTGAATTTGTATCCCTTACACATGGTTATTGGTAAATCTAAAGGAGATTGTACATGTGGAGGGCTTCAGGCTGACTTTATGGCAAAAGCTGTAAGGGCACAAAAGCCAATTATTATTTAGTAAGGTGTGGGTGGCTATAATGTGCCAATCCCCATAGACGTAAAAGACCCTCGTACACACTGGTGGGATTTCTTCTGTGTCTGCCACCGCACTGCGATACATGACAATAGAAATCGCATTCATCTCTATGGTGTCCCTTCACATCAGTGGAACGTGGTGCAGGGGGATTTTTGCAGGTGCTTCATTGGGGCAGCATACTGTGTTTGTGGCCCCGTAGACTTAAATGCCTATACACACATATCTTGGTGTGTTGTTGGCAGGGTATTGTGTTTAACAACTAGACACCTTCTCCTACAAAAAAAAACATATGAAAACGCATCGAAAACAGTAAAAATGCCCAAAAACGCTCTGAGAAATGCATGACTGTGCAGCAGCACTAGTGTGAACCTAGGCTAACATCTTATTGTCTGTTACACTGAGAAATATCCAGATACAATTGTATCATTGCTTTTTACACAAAATTAAAGACGACAAAAAAGACCTCAGTGTGCCATAGGGACTCAGTGTCCCATAGAGATGCAAGTGTGCCATAGAGACCACAATGTACCATAGAGACGCAAGAGTGCCATAGAGACCTCAGTGTCCTACAGAGACCTCAGTGTGCCAAAGAGACCACGATGTCCCATAGAAAGCTCAGTGTGGCAAAGAGACCTCAGTGTCCTACAGAGAACTCAGGATGCCATAGAGATGCAGTGTCCTATGCAGATCACAGTGTGGCAAAGAGACCTTGGTGTCCCACAGAGACCTCAGCGTGCCACAGAGACCTCAGTGTAGCAAAGAGACCTCAGCGTAGCAAAGAGACCTAGGAGTAGCAAAGAGACCTCAGCGTGCCACAGAGACCTCAGCGTGCCACAGAGACCTCAGCGTGCCACAGAGACCTCAGCGTGCCACAGAGACCTCAGCGTGCCACAGAGAACTTAGTGTCCGGTAGAGACCTCAGTGTGCCAAAGAGATCTCAGTGTGCTATAGAATTCTCAGTGTTCTACAAAGACCTCAGCATAGCATAGGGACTCAGTGTCCCTTAGAGACAGCTGTGTCTCGTAGAGACCTCAGTGTCCTACAGAGACCTCAGAATGCCATAGAGATGCAGTGTCCTATACATATCACAGTGTGGCAAAGAGACCTCGGTATTGCATAGAGACCTCAGTGTGCCACAGAGACCTTAGTGTGCTATAGAATCCTCAGTGTCCTACAGAGACCTCAGCATGCCATAGGTACCTCAGAGTCCCACAGAGACCTCAGTGGGACAGTCAGTACAGTGGGCGGGGTTGGGATTGGGTAAAAAATTGGGACAGTCAATACAGTGGGTAGGATTGGGATTGGGCGAGGAGTGGGACAGTCAGTACAGTGGGTAGGGTTGGGATTGAGTGAGAAGTGGGACAGTCAGTACAATAGGTAAGGTTAGGAATGGGTGAGGAGTGGGACAGACAGTACAGTGGGTAGGATTGGGAATGGGTGAAAAATTGAGACAGTCAATACAGTGGGTAGGGTTGGGATTGGGTGAAAAATTGGGACAGTCAGTACAGTGGGTAGGGTTGGGAATGGGTCAGGAGTGGAACAGTCAGTACAGTGGGTAGGGTTGGGATTGGGTGAGGAGTGGGACACTCAGTACAGTGGGTAGGGATGGGATTGGGCGAGGGGTGGGACAGTCAGTACAGTGGGCAGGGATGGGATAGGGTGAGGGGTGGGATAGTCAGTACAGTGGGCAGGGATGGGATTGGGTGAGGAGTGGGACACTCAGTACAGTGGGCAGGGTTATGATTGGGTGAGGAGTGGAACACTCAGTACAGTGGGCAGGGTTGGGATTGGGTGAGGAGTGGAACACTCAGTACAATGGGTAGGATTGGGTGAGGAGTGGGACAGTCAGTACAGTGGGTAGGGTTGGGATTGGGTGAGGAGTGGAACAGTCAGTACAGTGGGTAGGGTTGGGATTGGGTGAGGAGTGGGACACTCAGTACAGTGGGCAGGGTTGGGATTGGGTGAGGAGTGGGACACTCAGTACAGTGGGCAGGGTTGAGATTGGGCGAGGAGTGGGACACTCAGTACAGTGGCTAGGGTTGGGATTGGGTGAGGAGTGGGACACTCAGTACAGAGGGCTGGGTTGGGATTGGGTGAGGAGTGGGACACCCAGTACAGTGGGTAGGGTTGGGATTGGGTAAGGAGTGGGACACTCAGTACAGTGGGCAGGGTTGGGATTGGGTGAGGAGTGGGACACTCAGTAGAGTGGGCAGGGTTGGGATTGGGTGAGGAGTGGGACACTCAGTTCAGTGGGCAGGGTTGGGATTGGGTGAGGAGTGGGACACTGAGTTCAGTGGGCAGGGTTGGGATTGGGTGAGGAGTGGGACACTGAGTTCAGTGGGCAGGGTTGGGATTGGGTGAGGAGTGGGACACTCAGTACAGTGGGTAGGGTTGGGATTGGGTGAGGAGTGGGACACTCAGTACAGTGGGCAGGGTTGGGATTGGGTGAGGAGTGGGACACTCAGTTCAGTGGGCAGGGTTGGGATTGGGTGAGGAGTGGGACACTCAGTTCAGTGGGCAGGGTTGGGATTGGGTGAGGAGTGGGACACTCAGTACAGAGGGCTGGGTTGGGATTGGGTGAGGAGTGGGACACTCAGTTCAGTGGGCAGGGTTGGGATTGGGTGAGGAGTGGGACACTCAGTACAGTGGGTAGGGTTGGGATTGGGTGAGGAGTGGGACACTCAGTACAGAGGGCTGGGTTGGGATTGGGTGAGGAGTGGGACACCCAGTACAGTGGGTAGGGTTGGGATTGGGTAAGGAGTGGGACACTCAGTACAGTGGGCAGGGTTGGGATTGGGTGAGGAGTGGGACAGTCAGTACAGTGGGCAGGGTTGGGATTGGGTGAGGAGTGGGACTCTCAGTACAGTGGGCAGGGTTTGGATTGGGTAAGGAGTGGGACACTCAGTACAGTGGGCAGGGTTTGGATTGGGTAAGGAGTGGGACACTCAGTACAGTGGGCAGGGTTGGGATTGGGTGAGGAGTGGGACACTCAGTACAGTGGGCAGGGTTGGGATTGGGTGAGGAGTGGGACACTCAGTACAGTGGGCAGGGTTGGGATTGGGTGAGGAGTGGGACACTCAGTACAGTGGGCAGGGTTGAGATCAAATAGGACAGTCAGTCAGACATAGCAGTGATAGCATAACCAGAGTCCAGCCAACAGGAAAACACTGTTTGATTGGTTGCTTCACTTTGAACAAGGACCTGTAATGTGAACTGGGTCAGACAGTTCATGTTTCAGGTCTGTCTGTCATTGCGGCGCTCTGTCTCCTCCCGGTGGGAATGAGCTGCAATCACAGAAGGATCTGACATCTGTCCACATATGTCAGACATGAACATCTGGTTCCTCGCACGTTGCTATCAATCCGCACCTCGCTGTTTATACGTGGCCAGCCAGAGGAGCTCCCGTTGACGTTGGCCTATTCCCCAGAGACTATGGGGGGGGAAAACAATGGAAGTCAGATGACGGATTGGATGGAGCAATTCCATGAAAATCTTCTCCACCTTTACTAGCGCAGCCTGTGCACAACGCCACTCACCGAACAAGGGATTTATAATGCAATTGGATCTGGACGACACCGCGCCACGGACCTCCATTCACCACAAATACCTCAAAGGGGTTGTAAAGGTTTTTATTTTCTAAATAGGTTCCGTTAAGCTCGTGCATTGTTGGTTCACTTACCTTTTCCTTCCATTTCCCTTCTAAATGTTTATTTTCTTTGTCTGAATTTCTCACCTTCTGTTCCTCCTCAGTAAACTTGCCCCCATCATCTGGCTGGGGGTTAGTCAGCCAGAACAGCTTACTGAGGAGAAACAGGAAGTGAGAAATTTAGACAAAAGGAAAAAAAACATTTAGAAGGGAAATGGAAGGAAAAGGTAAGTGAACCAACAATGCACTAGCTTAAAGGAACCAATTTAGAAAATAAAAAACGAACCTTTACAACCCCCTTTAAAGAACAATCCAAAATACATATGTGAATTGTGGGTGGTGTAGTTTACCCCTCTCATAAGGTCCATTCACCCTATGGACCAGTGAGCTCAATTTCTTTCTCCTCCCCCAACAGCCCAATACAAATCTTTACACCAACAAACACTGATGTGTTTTCTTTTATAAATCTAACAATTAATCCTATTGTGAATAAAATAAACTCATTTTTCTAATACAAGTTTATTTTATTCACAATAGGTGAATAAAGGTCACTAATGGAAGGGGTCACCTCCAACCAGTTCTTGTTAATGGAAGGGGGCTGCTTGTAAACCATTCTTGTTGATAGAAGGTGCCTCCTTTATCCAGTTCTTGGTGTTGCCTCTAACCAGTTCTTGTTAATGGAAGGGGTCGTCTCTAACCAGTTCCTGTCATTTCCAACCAGTTCTTGTTAGTGGAAGGATCAATCTCTAACCAGTTCTTGCTGGTGGAAGGAGCCGTTGTTAATGGAAGGGGTCGTCTCTAATTAGTTCTTGTCATTTCCAACCCGTTCTTGTTAATCAAAAGAATCACCGCCAACTAGTTTATTGGTGTCACCTCCAACCAGTACCGTTAACGGAAGTAGCTGCCTCTAACCAGTATGTGTTCGAAGGAGCCACCTCTAACCAGTTCTTGTTAATGGAAGGGGCCACCTCTAACCAGTTCTTGTTATTGGAAGGGGCCACCTCTAACCAGTATGTGTTATTGGAAGGAGCCACCTCTAACCAGTTCTTGTTATTGGAAGGGGCCATCTCCAACCAGTGCCTGTTATTGGCAGGGGTCATCTCCAACCAGTTCTTGTTATTGGAAGGGGTCATCTCCAACCAGTTCTTGTTATTGGAAGGGGTCATCTCCAACCAGTTCTTGTTATTGGAAGGGGTCATCTCCAACCAGTTCTTGTTATTGGAAGGGGTCATCTCCAACCAGTTCTTGTTATTGGAAGGGGTCATCTCCAACCAGTTCTTATTATTGGAAGGGGTCATCTCCAACCAGTTCTTGTTATTGGAAGGGGCCATCTCCAACCAGTTCTTGTTATTGGAAGGGGTCATCTCCAACCAGTTCTTGTTATTGGAAGGGGTCATCTCCAACCAGTTCTTATTATTGGAAGGGGTCATCTCCAACCAGTTCTTGTTATTGGAAGGGGCCATCTCCAACCAGTTCTTGTTATTGGAAGGGGTCATCTCCAACCAGTTCTTGTTATTGGAAGGGGTCATCTCCAACCAGTTCTTATTATTGTAAGGGGTCATCTCCAACCAGTACTTGTTAATGGAAGGAGCTGCCTCTAACCAGTTCTAGTTATTTGAGGGGGTCGCCTCTAACCAGTTTTTGGGGTCACCTCCGACCAGTTCTTGTTAATGGAAACGGCCATCTCTAATCAGTTATTGCAGTCATCTCCAACCAGGTCTTGTTATTGGAAGGAGCCACCTCTAACCAGTTTCTGGTGTCACCTCCAACCAATTCTGGTTAATGGAAGGTGCCGTCTCAAACCATCTCTCTCGTCAATGGAAGAAGCTGCCTCTAACCAGTTCTTGTTAAGGGAAGGAGCCACCTGTCTAACCAGCTCTAACCAGTTCTTGTTGGTGGAAGGAGCCGTATCTACTAGTTCTTGATGTCACCTTCAACCAGTTCTTGTTAATGGAAGAAGCCATCTCTAACAGGTTCTTGGTGTCACCTCCAATCACTTCTTGTTAATGGAAGGAGCTGCCTCCAACCAGTTCTCGTTATTGGAAGGGGTCATCTCCAACCAGTTCTTGTTATTGGAAGGGGTCATCTCCTACCAGTTCTTATTATTGGAAGGAGCCGTGTCTAGCCGGCTCTTTTGGTTACCGCCAACCACTTCTTGTTAATGGATGGAGCCACCTCTAACCAGTTCTTGCTGTCATCTCCAACCAGCTCTTGCTAATGGAAGGGGCTATTTCTAACCAGTTCTTGTTAATGGAAGGAGCCGTGGCTAGCCGGCTCTTTTTGTTGCCGCCAACCACTTCTTGTTAATGGATGGAGCCACCTCTAACTAGTTCTTGCTGTCATCTCCAACCAGTTTTTGTTAATGGAGGGGGCTATTTCTAACCAGCTCTTGTTATTGGAAGGGGTCGTTATCGGGATGTTGAATTGAAGGAGTCACCTCTAACCAGTTTTTGGTGTCACCTCTAACCAGTTGTTATTAATGGAAGGAACCACCTCTAACCAGTTCTTGTTATTGGGAAGGGATCATCTCCAACCAGTACTTGTTATTGGAAGGGGATTTCCCTAACCATCTCTTAGTGTTGCCTCCAACCAGTCCTTATTCTGGAAGGAACCATCTCGCGGGCTCCGTACACCCAGATAAAACAATCACATTATCTTTTTTTTTGTTCCCAATCACTTTCTTTTTTGTACAATTGTGGGATTTTCTCTCCCGATGATTTCCCCGTTAATAAATACAGACTCCGATCTTTTCTTTCTTTCCCTTTTTTTTTTTTCAGGAAACAATAAGTGACATTTCGCAGTAAATGGAGAGAGCGAGGCGGTGAACGCACTAATGCGGTGACACGGCAGTGCCCTCCATTGTTGGGAAGGAACGCGGAAATCATCGTTGTTCATCAAAGGCCTCCTAATGCAGTTAAAACATTCAGCAATAATTCCTGCATGCATTTATAATTACTGTCAGCGGCTGCACACCTCGCCGAGCAGATTAACGCTATAAATTATTTAGCGCAGAGTTTAAGATGAGGAATTTGATTTGCCTGGCAGCCGGTATTTGTTTCGGGAGCTCTGACACTTCACATAAAAGCAGCTGGAGTGGAGGGAGAACAAAAGCCATTTTAGCGCCGCCGCCGTTCTAAATCAGCCCCTGCGCCACGCCTCCCTCCCGCAGAAAATTGACTTGTTAAATGATCTACGGAGGCTGCGAACGCCGCTGGGTGTCGTAAACGGTGAGTTTAGTTATGGATGGAGCGGAGGGCGACAAATACGAAGGGGAAACACTGTGCAGTACACCACATTGATTGTGGAGATCTTTAAAAGGATAACCCCCCCTTCAGTACTAGTAATGAGAGTATGGAGTCACATGGTGGGTGTCCTAACCATAGCTCCACCCAATACCAGTACTGGAGGTATGGAGTCACATGGTGGGTGTCCTAAACATAGCTCCACCCAATACCAGTACTGGCGGTATGGAGTCACATGGTGGGTGTCCTAAACATAGCTCCACCCAATACCAGTACTGGAGGTATGGAGTCACATGGTGGGTGTTCTAACCATAGCCCCACCCATTACTAGTACTGGGAGGTATGGAGTCACATGGTGGGTGGTCTAACCATAGCTCCACCCAATACTAGTACTGGAGGTATGGAGTCACATGGTGGGTGTTCTAAACAGAGCTCCACCCAATACTATTAGGGGTATGGAGTCACATGGTGGGTGTCCTAAACATAGCCCCACCCATTACTAGTACTGGGAGTATGGAGTCACATGGTGGGTGTCCTAAACATAGCTCCACCCAATACCAGTACTGGAGGTATGGAGTCACATGATGGGTGTCCTAAACATAGCTCCACCCAATACTAGTACTGGAGGTATGGAGTCACATGGTGGGTGTTCTAACCATAGCTCCACCTAATACCAGTACTGGAGGTATGGAGTCACATGGTGGGTGTCCTAAACATAGCTCCACCCAATACCAGTACTGGAGGTATGGAGTCACATGATGGGTGTCCTAAACATAGCTCCACCCAATACTAGTACTGGAGGTATGGAGTCACATGATGGGTGTCCTAAACATAGCTCCACCCAATACTAGTACTGGAGGTATGGAGTCACATGATGGGTGTCCTAAACATAGCTCCACCCAATACTAGTACTGGGAGGTATGGAGTCACATGATGGGTGTCCTAAACATAGCTCCACCCAATACTAGTACTGGGAGGTATGGAGTCACATGGTGGGTGTTCTAACCATAGCCCCACCCATTACTAGTACTGGGAGGTATGGAGTCACATGGTGGGTGTTCTAACCATAGCTCCACCCAATACCAGTACTGGAGGTATGGAGTCACATGGTGGGTGTTCTAAACATAGCTCCACCCAATACTAGTACTGGGAGGTATGGAGTCACATCAGTGCCGCCTATCAGTGCCTCACCAGTGCCCATCCGTGCCTCCTCATCAGTACCTATCAGTGCCTCCTCATCAGTACCTATCAGTGCTTCACCAGTGCAGTCTATCATTGCCTCCTCATCAGTGCCTCACCAGTGCCGCTCATCAGTGCCCATCAGTGCCTCCTCATCAGTGTTGACTGTACTGTATCTATAGAGGAGCAGTGTTGTCACCCTAGGACAGGAAGTGTGATCGTATTCCCCACTTATTAGTAAGATCACATAAATAAAACAACCGACCAAACCATTCCCTTCATCAGTGCTTCGCATAAATCTGAATCAATACTGACGTGTTTCGGGGGCCAAACCATTCCCTTCATCAGGGCTTTGTATCAAGTTGAATCAATACCAGACTCTTCTAAGCTGACCCATGATGGATCAGAGATCGGTGAAGAATAGTAATACTAGTACTGGAGGTATGGAGTCACATGGTGGGTGTTCTAACCATAGCTCCACCCAATACCAGTACTGGAGGTATGGAGTCACATGGTGGGTGTCCTAAACATAGCTCCACCCAATACCAGTACTGGAGGTATGGAGTCACATGGTGGGTGTTCTAACCATAGCTCCACCCAATACCAGTATTGGAGGTATGGAGTCACATGGTGGGTGTCCTAAACATAGCTCCACCCAATACTAGTACTGGGAGGTATGGAGTCACATGGTGGGTGTCCTAAACATAGCTCCACCCAATACCAGTACTGGAGGTATGGAGTCACATGGTGGGTGTTCTAACCATAGCCCCACCCATTACTAGTACTGGGAGGTATGGAGTCACATGGTGGGTGGTCTAACCATAGCTCCACCCAATACCAGTACTGGAGGTATGGAGTCACATGGTGGGTGTTCTAACCATAGCCCCACCCATTACTAGTACTGGGAGGTATGGAGTCACATGGTGGGTGGTCTAACCATAGCTCCACCCAATACTAGTACTGGAGGTATGGAGTCACATGGTGGGTGTTCTAAACAGAGCTCCACCCAATACTATTAGGGGTATGGAGTCACATGGTGGGTGTCCTAAACATAGCCCCACCCATTACTAGTACTGGAGGTATGGAGTCACATGATAGGTGTCCTAACCATAGCCCCACCCATTACTAGTACTGGGAGGTATGGAGTCACATGGTGGGTCTTCTAACCATAGCCCCACCCATTACTAGTGCTGGGGGTATGAAGTCACATGGTGGGTGTCCTACTCATAGCTCCACCCAATACTAGTACTGGGAGGTATGGAGTCACATCAGTGCCGCCTATCAGTGCCTCACCAGTGCCCATCCGTGCTTCACCAGTGCCGCCCATCAGTTCCTCAACAGTGCCTCCTCATTAATGCCCATCTGTGCCTCCTCATCAGTGCCGTCTATCATTGCCTCCTCATCAGTGCCCATCAGTGCCTCCTCATCAGTGCTGACTGTACTGTATCTATAGAGGAGCAGTATTGTCACCCTAGGACAGGAAGTGTGATAGTATTCCCCACTTATTAGTAAGATCACATAAAAAACAACCGACCAAACCATTCCCTTCATCAGTGCTTCGCATAAATCTGAATCAATACAGACGTGTTTCGGGGGCCAAACCATTCCCTTCATCAGGGCTTTGTATCAAGTTGAATCAATACCAGACTCTGCTAAGCTGATCCATGATGGATCGGAGATCGGTGAAGAATAGTAATATTGAGGGATACATTTATAAACATTTTGCACAGCTATACATCCATTAGAACTTCGTATAAACCTGTTCTGTGTGAGTCGTCTCATTAAATTGAATGCGTAAATGGGGAAATTACTGCATTATGACCACTAGATGGTGCCGACTAGCACAGAAAAGACGCGTACTCTTCAGCTCCATCTAGTGGCCATAATACAGTATTTTTTCCTCATTCACACGTTCGATCTGCAAAGAATATAGCCGGATAACATTCGATTTTTTTGTCCCCGTTTGCAAAAAAATAATTCACACAGAGTTTTGATGTAACAACAGGGGCTCAGGAAGTTGGCGAGACACGGGATCCTGCATTCCAATGACGGGACTGAGGTCAATACAGAAAGAGCGAGTGGAATCTAGAGAAGGAACGTTCCCGTCCTGGGCTGAAGGAAGGAGTTTAATGTTATTAATGCGCGCTCTTCTTATAATAAATGGAACACAGATTTATGACACACCTGGAGATCCGGCCAGGCGGGGGTGGGGAATTACACAAGCTGCGGACCCGTCTGCCATGGGCCCAGATGACATCTCGCTGACCCCGCGATGACGGCTTGCCCCCAAATACTCCAATATTTATCATTCTGGAAGGATCGGGTGATCGGTCATGGGGCGGATGTTGTACAAGACGGGGGATTAGTAGAGAGGGGATAATACCGGATCTTCCAGGATGAAGATAGAAGAGACGTCACAATCTGATAAGGGAATCCATCAACGCCGGCCGTCACTTCACCCCGAGAACTCTGCCTGACCCAATCCATCTCCGCCACCAAGAACGCCTTCTCCTTCCGAAACCATTAAAGTGGACCTGTCTGCATGAAATCAACTTCTGAGCTTCACCTTTTATCCTTTATCAGCCACACTTTAGCTCCAATTAGTGACTTTGCTTAGCCTGGGGTGATGTCACCAGTCTGCTGCAGGCAGGAGGAAGCATTTCCTCAGTCTCCCCCTCCTTTCACACCTTTTTGTAGCTCCAAAACACTGGAGAAAAAAAGGGATTCTCTACGGAGACGGTTCACATCGCCACTACTTCATCCAGGTGCGTTAGAACAGAGAACGAGTATTCACTTTCCCAACACTGAACTGCATCTCCGCCAATCAGGTGCTCGGGTCTGTTACCCGTTACCTGATTGGCTGAAACGTCAGGCTCTGTGATCGGACGCCTATGAGGCGTCCAATCTCCTAAAGGAGAGGATGGGAGAAGACCCATTGAGGATACTTCTCCCTGTCACCCGCTGCCCCACGAGACAGGGTAAGTGCCAGGCATACAGCTAGTGGGTGGGGGGGGGGGGAGTGGGTTTAATCACAGTGGAGGCATTCAATGGGCAGAGTGGGAGCATTGGATGGCACAGTTGCATTTGATGGGCACAGTGGCAGCATTGGATGGGCACAGTGGCTGCATTTGATGGCACAGTGGCAGCATTGGATGGCACAGTGGCTGCATTTGATGGGCACAGTGGCGGCAATTGATGGGCACAGTGGCGGCAATTGATGGGCACAGTGGCGGCAATTTATGGGGCACACTGGCGCAATTGATGGGGCACACTGGCGGCAATTGATGGGGCACACTGGCGGCAATTGATGGGCACAGTGGCGGCAATTGATGGGCACAGTGGCGGCAATTGATGGGCACAGTGGTGGCAATTGATGGGGCACAGTGGTGGCAATTGATGGGGCACAGTGGTGGCAATTGATGGGGCACACTGGCGGCAATTGATGGGGCACACTGGGGGCAATTGATGGGGCACACTGGGGGCAATTGATGGGGCACAGTGGCGGCAACTGATGGGGCACACTGGCTGCAATTGATGGGGCACACTGGCTGCAATTGATGGGGCACAGTGGCGGCAATTGATGGGCACACTGGCGGCAATTGATGGAGCACACTGGCGGCAATTGATGGGGCACAGTGGCGGCAATTGATGGGGCACACTGGCGGCAATTGATGGGGCACACTGGCGGCAATTGATGGGGCACACTGGCTGCAATTGATGGGGCACAGTGGCGGCAATTGATGGGCACACTGGCGGCAATTGATGGGGCACACTGGCGGCAATTGATGGGGCACACTGGCGCAATTGATGGGGCACACTGGCGGCAATTGATAGGGTACACTGGCAGCAATTGATGAGCACACTGGCAGCAATTGATGGGCACACTTGCGGAAATTGATGGGGCACACTGGCGGCAGTTGATGGGCACACTGGCGACAATTGATGGGTACACTGGCGACAATTGATGGGTACACTGGCGACAATTGATGGGTACACTGGCGACAATTGATGGGCACACTGGCGACAATTGATGGGTACACTGGCGACAATTGATGGGGCATACTTGCAATTGATGGGCACAGTGGCGGCAATTGATGGGCACAGTAGCTGATGGGTTTTTTTTTCAGTTTGTTTGCGCCCCCCCCCAAAAAAAAGAAATTTGAGCACCAGCCGCCGCTGCCTCCAGCCTTGATTCTGACACCTCTCTGGTATCACAACCCTCTAGCGCTGCCATATTCACTCGGGAATCTTTCATTCTCAAACAGCAGCGGCCGAGATGCAAACAAGGACGGCCCGCGTTCGCGCACAGACCAGCGACCTCTCTGATGACACTTTAGCGTCAATAACCCCCCGAGAGAAGGAAGAGGAAACGTTAGAAGAAAAAAAGTAAATAAACCTCCCCTGATGTTTGGCGCGGCCTCGCCGACAACACAAACCCGTGTTCTTTCAGTTTGTTGGAGGTGCGGTGTTGTTTGTAAAAGCGCTGCTCCTTTGATCCGCCGCCGGCGGCTCAATCTCTGTCAGCGTCGGCCTATCTCACTCAATCTAATGAACTCCAAACCATCAGAGCCTCGCAAGTTTCGTCTGTCTCGTTCCTGCATAGTTAATATTAAAAATGTACTAACAGCAAGATGCGGCAACCAAATTATGCACATAAATATTGCTGGCGTTGCAGAGGAAGGCGGCGAGGAGCTGAAGGCAGCGGCATGGGTGCCAGCTCACATTTGCAGATCCTCAGTCAGTCTGTCATTAAACATGTTAGATGATGATAAGTGAGCGGCGGCCGCGCCTGCATGGCTGTGCTTACTTCTGTTGTTGATGCGCATTAATGGGATAATACACATTAACTTCTCCCGCGCTCCGATGAGCACAAAAACATTTTCTATCCGTCTCACTTTGCCGCCCCTCCTGGCCTCTGGTAAGTGGTCCGCGTTATCGGCCTGCAGCAAAAAACGCCGAAAGAAATACTTTTAATTACCGGCCTCTGGCTTCACATGCCCTCCCTCGGCTCCCTAGCCTTGCCTTGATTGATGTCAAAGGAGCAAGCGGTGGGGAATCATGGAAGGCGCGGTGGTTAACGCATTTGCAGGACCGGGGTGCAGGGCGCTAAACGCCTTCTAGGACGCTGTCGATGTTGGCAAGGCTCTTTCTCCTCGTGCGTATAGGAGTTTTCTTCCACAAACCAAAAATACATCGGATGGGTACAACTGACGCCTGACCAAAACTGATCCTCAACCGACGCCTGACCAAAACCGATCCTCTAACGACGCCTGACCAAAACCGATCCTCAACCGACGCCTGACCAAAACTGATCCTCAACCGACGCCTGACCAAAACCGATCCTCTAACGACGCCTGACCAAAACTGATCCTCAACCGACGCCTGACCAAAACTGATCCTCAACCGACGCCTGACCAAAACTGATCTTCAACTGACGCCTGACCAAAACTGACCCTCAACTGACGCCTGACCAAAACTGTTCCTCAACTGAAAACAACCAATCCTCAACCGACGCCTGACCAAAACCGATTCTCAACCGACGCCTGACCACAACAAATCCTCAACCGACGCTTGACCAAAACTGATCCTCAACTGACTCCTGACCAAAACTGATCATCAACTGACGTCTGAAAACAACCAATTCTCAACCGACGCCTGACCACAACCAATCCTCAACTGACGCCTGACCACAACCAATCCTCAACCGATGCCTGACCAAAACTGATCCTCAACCGATGCCTGACCAAAACTGATCCTCAACCGACGCCTGACCAAAACTGATCCTCAACCGACGCCTGACCATAACTGATCCTCAACCGACGCCTGACCATAACTGATTCTCAACAGACGCCTGACCACAACCAATCCTCAACCGACGCCTGGCCAATACCGATTCTCACCTGACGCCTGACCAAAACCGATCCTCAACTGATGCTTGACCAGAACCAATCCTCAACCGACACCTAACCAAAGCCAATCCTTAAATGGAGCCCAAGTAAAACGAATCATTGACAGGTGCCTGTCCAAAACTGATTGTTAAATGACGCCTGACCAGAACCGATCCTCAACTGATGCCTGACCAAAACTGATCCTCAACTAACGCCTGACCAGAACCGATCCTCAACTGATGCCTGACCAGAACTGATCCTCAACTAACGCCTGACCAGAACCAATCCTCAGCTGGTACTGGACCAAAACTGGCCCTTAACTGGCAACTGACCAAAACTGTCCTCAACTGACACCTGACCAAAACTGTCCTCAACTGACACCTGACCAAAACGGTCCTCAACTGACACCTGACCAAAATTGTCCTCAACTGACACCTGACCAAAACTGTCCTCAACTGACACATGACCAAAACTGTCCTCAACTGACGCCTGACCGAAACTGTCCTCAACTGACACCTGACCAAAACTGTCCTCAACTGACACCTGACCAAAACTGTCCTCAACTGACACCTGACCAAAACTGTCCTCAACAGAAGCCTGACCGAAACTGATCCTCAACAGAAGCCTGACCAAACCTGTCCTCAACTGACACCTGACCACCAGAACCGAGCCTCAACTAACGCCTGACCAGAACCGATCCTCAACTAATGCCTGAAAACAACCAATTCTCAACCGACGCCTGACCACAACCAATCCTCAACCAACACCTGACCAAAACTCATCTTCAACTAACGCCTGACCAGAACCGATCCTCAACTGATGCCTGCCGGGAACCGATCCTCAACTGATGCCTGACCAGAACCGATCCTCAACTAACGCCTGGCCAGAACCGATCCTCAACTAACGCCTGACCAGAACCGATCCTCAACTAACGCCTGGCCAGAACCGATCCTCAACTAACGCCTGACCAGTACCGATCCTCAACTGACACCTGACCATAATCAATCCTTAACTGATGCCTGACCTGAATCGATCCCCAACAGACGTATCATCTAGCACTTTCCTCCCCAGCCCGACTATCCCTGGCCCGTCACTTTCATTCATTAGATTCTTCCAATCATGGACATTCAGTATCATATGTGGGTGTTACCTGTATTTAAATGTAGTCAGCCTAGGAACGTCCAATTCTACAGCCAGCAAGGCATTTGGATATTTGCATAACCCCTCCCACTGCTTGCATCAGGGCTGAGAGGAGTACTGAGATAGGGGGCTACGAGGTTTCCAGAAAGATATATACAGCCCCCTGCTGGCCCCTCCCATTGGGCCATGATCTGCCTGCATTACATAGAGAAGCAAAGAGACCCAGTGATGACATTTCTAATATGGTATGTAATGAAATTTAGGCATTTCATTAGCAGATTGATGAGGGGGGGGGGGCAAAATATAAGCAGATTATAGTAGTACGATAGTCAAAACTTTTCTTCTTTTTATTTACCCCATTTTGGACAGAATTAGGAAGGGTTATAACCAGTCAGGTTTTTTTTTGTTGGTCAGCTGTGTCCCCATTTCCCTTTACTTCCTGTCCGATAGCCAAAACAGGAAGTGAGAGGAAATCCCTGCAAATAAATAGAATCAATTGCCCCCCCCCCTGTGCAGGATGACTGGTCTTGTCTCCGCCCCTTCCTGTAGTTTTCTGCAGGGCAGCCTGTAGTAGGTGGGGTCTGCTGGGCCCCTCCCACAGCTCTGCTGCTCTCTCCTTGTGCAGGGTGACTGGTCTTGTCTCCACCCCCTTCTGTTCTTTCTATATGCAGCCTGTAGTAGGATACGAAGAAAGAGGATGGATAGCCGCACTCCAATGACCAAACGGTTGTCTTTTATTCAAAAAACACAACAAGTACATCACTTCACAAGGTGCAACAAAGGAACAGGTAGATAGCCGACGCGTTTCGCACTGAGCTAGTGCTTAATCATGGCTAGAGGCTATGCAGCCTGTAGTAGGTGGAGCCTACTAGGCCCATCCCACAGCTCTGCTCTCATTCCTTGTGCAGGAGGAGTGGTCTGGTGGGTGGAGCTTATCGGGCCCCTCCCACAGCTGTGCTCTCTCTTCTTGTGCAGGGGGACTGGTCTTGTCTCCGCCCCTCCTGTAGTTTCTAAAGCAGTGATGGTGAACCTTGGCACTCCAGATGATTTGGAACTACATTTCCCATGATGCTCCACTACTCTGCAGAGTGCATGACCATCATGGGAAATGTAGTTCCAAAACATCTGGGGTGCCAAGGTTCACCGTCACTGTTCTATAGGCAGCCTGATGGGCCCCTCCCAAAGCTCTGCTCTCTCCTTGTGCAGGGGGACTAGTCTGGTCTCCGCCCCCTCCTGTAGTTTCTATAGGCAGCCTGATAGGCCCCTCCCACAGCTCTGCAGGGTGACTGTAGTTTTCTGCAGGGCAGCCTGTAGTAGGTGGAGCCTACTCTGCTCTCATTCCTTTTGCAGGGGGACTGGTCTGGTCTCCACCCCCTCTTGTAATTTTCGGCAGTGGGTGGAGCCTGCTGGGCCCCTCCCACAGCTCTGCTCAGGCTATGTACAGCACAGTGATGATGTCACAGCTACTTTTACAAATTAATATCTGAGCTTGCAAAGGCATTCGGTGCTCACGAAGTGGATTTATATCCTGTGTAGCCATTGAGGAATACATTTACATGACTATTTGTGCTCGGAGTTCAGCTCCCTTTAACCACTTGCCGACCTCCTCATGTAAATATACGTCAGCAGAATGGCACGGACAGGCACATGTACGTACCGGTACGTCCTCTGCTTTACGTGGGTCGGGGGTCCGATCGGGACCCCCCCCCCCGGTACATGCAGCGGTCGGTAAGCCTCAGGGAGCGATCCGGGACGAGGGCGCGGCTATTCGTTTATAGCCGCCCCGTCGCGATCGCTCCCGGGGCTGAAGAACAGGGAGAGCCGTAGGTAAACACTACTTCACTTCACTGTGGCGGCGCATCGATCGAGTGATCCCTTTTATAGGGAGACTCGATCGATGATGTCAGTCCTACAGCCACACCCCCCTACAGTTGTAAACACACACAAAGTGAACCCTAAATGTTACAGCGCCCCCTGTGTTTAACTCCCAAACTGCAACTGTCATTTTCACAATAAACAATGCAATTTAAATGCATTTTTTGCTGTGAAAATGACAATGGTCCCAAAAATGTGTCAAAATTGTCCGAAGTGTCCGTCATAATGTCGCAGTCACGAAAAAAATCGCTGATCGCCGCCATTAGTAGTAAAAAAAAAAAAAAAAATTCAATAAAACTATCCCCTATTTTGTAAACGCTATAAATTTTGCGCAAACCAACCGATAGACGATTATTGCGATTTTTTTTACCAAAAATAGGTAGAAGAATACGTATCGGCCTAAACCGAGGAAAAAAAAAATTATATATGTTTTTGGGGGATATTTATTATAGCAAAAAGTAAAAAATATTGAATTTTTTTCAAAATTGTCGCTCTATTTTTGTTTATAGCGCAAAAAATAAAAACCGCAGAGGTGATCAAATACCACCAAAAGAAAGCTCTATTTGTGGGGAAAAAAGGACGCCAATTTTGTTTGGGAGCCACGTCGCACGACCGCGCAATTGTCTGTTAAAGCGACGCAGTCCCGAACTGTAAAAACCCCTTGGGTCTTTAGGCAGCATATTGGTCCGGTCCTTAAGTGGTTAAAAGAACAATCCACGTTTCTGGCTGCACAGAAAGCCACATATACAGTATATTGCTTAGCAGTCATAATCAGGCTGCAGGGAGGGCGGGGCTTGGGCCGCACCTGGACACGAAGGGACCCCTTGAGAATCCGGCATTCAGGGGGAATTTGTCCTGAAATGAAACGCCGGGTGAATGTGGCGGCTGAGGTATTAGACCCGCCATGAGCCGGATTAGCGCTCCTCCCGTGAATCACGCCGCCCGCTCAGATATGTAACTCTATTGACTTTATTGATCCTTCTCCAAAGGCAGGTAATCCCGGACCGGATTAGTCCCGGCTCTGCAGATTGTCTTAAACAAAGCTGCCAGTAAATGATCTCTAGCCGGAGTCTTCTCCTCCTCAGACGACACGTCCTCAGGGGGGAGCGAGGAGGACGAGGAGATGATTCAGCCTGTCCACCTTATAGATGGTCTTCTTGGATGGCTTCCCAGTGACCCCAAACACCACCGACCACCGGATGCAGGACCAACGAACGCAACGTCCAGCTGTAAAACGTTCCGTACAGTCATAGGCCGGGAATATGAAGAGAGGCCAACACGTTCCTGTCTCTGGATCTTCCTACTCACCATTACACACAATGCAATTCCATCCAGCAAAATACATTCCCAACAATCAGGAGTTGGTTTATATCGGATCATTTTCAGGTATAGCTGCTGTGACTCCTAGCTGAAAACACAAGCGTCTACATTCCTGGTGCCCAGTCTGTGGCTCAAAAGGCTGCATATGGAACTTTCAACCCTGATTTGTGGCCCTCGGGTCCCCTGCCGATAGTAGTTCTCCCATTACCCTGTAATAGAAGTGAATTCTACCAGTCTTATGTCATTGACCCTCTCCTATAGCAAACGGGTAGATGTCGGTAATATCCTGTAGCAATTGGGAAGTTGTTTACCATCTCGGGAGATGGCTCTTGTAGTAGTAATTGTAAGAGATGACCCTTGCAGTAATTGTAGTAGGAGAAGGCTCTTGTAGTAGTAGATGTAGGGGAGGGCCCTTGTAGTAGAAGTTGTAGGTGATGGTCCTTGTAGTAGAAGTTGTAGGAGAGGGCTGTTGTAGTAGACGTTGTAGGAGAGGGCCGTTGTAGTAGATGCTGAAGGAAATGGCCCTTGTAGTAGATGTTGAAGGAAAGGGCCCTTGTAGTAGTAGTAGTTGTAGGACATGGCCCTTGTAGTAGTAGATGTAGAAGATGGCCCTTGTAGTAGTAGATGTAGAAGATGGCACTTGTAGTAGTAGTTGTAGGAGATTGCCCTGGTCGTAGTAATTGTAGGAGATGGCCCTTGCAGTAGTTGTAGTAGGAGAGGGCTCTTGTAGTAGACGTTGTAGGAGAGGGCCCTTGTGGTAGGAGTTATAGGACATGGCCCTTGTATTGGACGTTGTAGGAGATGGCCCTTGTAGTAGACATTGTAGGAGATGGCCCTTGTAGTAGAAGTTGTAGGAGCTGGCCCTTGTAGTAGACGTTGTAGAAGCTGGCCCTTTAGTAGTAGTTGTAGAAGCTGGACCTTTAGTAGTAGTTGTAGAAGCTGGCCCTTTAGTAGTAGTTGTAGAAGCTGGCCCTTTAGTAGTAGTTGTAGAAGCTGGCCCTTTAGTAGTAGTTGTAGAAGCTGGCCCTTTAGTAGTAGTTGAGAAGCTAGCCCTTTAGTAGTAGTTGTAGAAGCTGGCCCTTTAGTAGTAGTTGTAGAAGCTGGCCCTTTAGTAGTAGTTGTAGGAGATGGTCCTTCTGGCAATAGTTGTAGGACATGGTCCTTGTAGTAGTAGATGTAGAAGATGGCCCTTGTAGTAGTAGTTGTAGGAGATTGCCCTTGTCGTAGTAGTTGTAGGAGCTGGCCCTTGTAGTAGACGTTGTAGAAGCTGGCCCTTTAGTAGTAGTTGTAGAAGCTGGCCCTTTAGTAGTAGTTGTAGGAGATGGCCCTTCTGGCAATAGTTGTAGGACATGGCCCTTGTAGTAGTAGTAGATGTAGAAGATGGCCCTTGTAGTAGTAGTTGTAGGAGATTGCCCTTGTCGTAGTAATTGTAGGACAGGGGTCTCCAAACTACGGCCCGCGGGCCACATCCGGCCCGCCAGGCCATTTCTTCCGGCCCGCAGCTTCAATCCTATCCACCTGTTAGCTGTGGAACCTGCGCTGCATATTCGCCCCAGGCAATAGGCAGCGCAGGTCCCGCAATCCCTTCCGGCGTCTCACTGTGTTGTTGGCTGCTGGGACCACGGCATCCCAGCAGCCAATGAGGTGTAGTGCAGACCCGTAGCCGCCTCCCTGCTCCCGCCTCCCGCCTCGCTGTTAACCAGTAACGAGTGTGTAATACAAGCGGGGCGGGAGTCGGGAGGTGCAGCAGGTCTGCAAAGCCAGTGATGGAGACGCGCTGGACACATGCAAGGAGGGGGGCTGATACACTTGTGTGACGGTGGGTTAAATGGCTCTGATGGGGACACAAATGTGGGGGGGCTGACACTTATGGGGACACAAATGTGGGGGGGCTGACACTTATGGGGACACAAATGTGGGGGGGCTGACACTTATGGGGACACAAATGTGGGGGGGGGGGTTGATAACTCTTATGGGGACACAAATATGTGGGGGCTGATGACTGTGATGGGGACATAAATGTGGGGGGGGAGGGTGATGACTCTGATGGGGACACAAATATCTGTGGGGTCTGATGGGGACACAAATGTGGGGGTGCTGGTGGCTCTTATGGGGACACAAACACGTGAGGAGGGGGTCTGATGGCTCTAATGGTGACACAAATATGCGGAAGGGGAGGT